>NW_024470712.1:977630-1166265 GCF_017639515.1 Carcharodon carcharias | reverse complement strand
ACAAACACTCCCAGGACAGGTACAGCACAGGTTAGATACAGAGTAAAGCTCCCTCTACAACTGTCCCCATCAAACACTCCCAGGACAGGTACAGCACGGGGTTAGATACAAGTAAAGCTCCCCCTACACTGTCCCCCATCAAACACTCCCAGACAGGTACAGCACGGGGTTAGATACAGAGTAAAGCTTCCCTCAACACTGTCCCCATCAAACACTCCCAGGACAGGTACAGCAAGGGTTAGATACAGAGTAAAGCTCCCTCTTACACTGTCCCCATCAAACACTCCCCGGACAGGTACAGCACGGGGTTAGATACAGAGTAAAGCTCCCTCTACACTGTCCCCATCAAACACTCCCAGGACAGGTACAGCACGGGGTTAGATACAGAGTAAAGCTCCTCGTCTACACTGTCCCCATCAAACACTCCCAGGACAGTACAGCACGGGGTTAGATACAGATAAAGCTCCTCTACACAGTCCCCATCAAACACTCCCAGGACAGGTACAGCACGGGTTAGATACAGAGTAAAGCTCCCTCTACACCGTCCCATCAAACACTCTCCCAGGACAGGTACAGCACGGGGTTAGATACAGAGTAAAGCTCCCTCTACACTGTCCCCATCAAACACTCCCAGGACAGGTACAGCACGGGTTAGATACAGAGTAAAGCTCCCTCTACACTGTCCCCATCAAACACTCCCAGGACAGGTACAGCACGGTTAGATACAGAGAAAAGCTCCCTCTACACTGTCCCATCAAACACTCCCAGACAGGTACAGCACGGGGTTAGATACAGAGTAAAGCTCCCTCTACACGTCCCCATCAAAACACTCCCAGGACAGGTACAGCACGGGTTAGATACAGAGTAAAGCTCCCTCTACACTGTCCCCATCAAACACTCCCAGGACAGGTACAGCACGGGTTAGATAAGAGTAAAGCTCCCTCTACCCTGTCCCCATCAAACACTCCCAGGACAGGTACAGCACGGGGTTAGATACAGAGTAAAGCCTCCGCTCTATCTGTCCCCATCAAACACTCCCCAGGCAGGTACAGCACAGGGTTAGATACAGAGTAAAGCTCCCTCTACACTGTCCCCATCAAACACTCCCAGGACAGGTACAGCACAGGGTTAGATACAGAGTAAAGCTCCCTCTACACTGTCCCCATCAAACACTCCCAGGACAGGTACAAGCACGGGGTTAGATACAGAGTAATAGCTCCCTCTACACTGTCCCATCAAACACTCCCAGGACAGGTACAGCACGGGGTTAGATACAGAGTAAAGCTCCCCTCTACACTGTCCCCATCAAACACTCCCAGGACAGGTACAGCACGGGGTTAGATACAGAGTAAAGCTCCCTCTACACTGTCCCTATCAAACACTCCCAGGACAGGTACAGCACGGGGTTAGATACAGAGTAAAGCTCCCTCTACACTGTCCCCATCAAACACTCCCAGGGCAGGTACAGCACAGGGTTAGATACAGAGTAAAGCTCCCTCTACACTGTCCCCATCAAACACTCCCAGGACAGGTACAGCACGGGGTTAGATACAGAGTAACGCTCCCTCAACACTGTCCCCATCAAACACTCCCAGGACAGGTACAGCACGGTGTTAGATACAGAGTAAAGCAACCTCTACACTGTCCCCATCAAACACTCCCAGGAAAGGTACAGCAAGGGGTTAAATACAGAGTGAATCTCCGTCTACACTGTCCCCATCAAACACTCCCAGGACAGGTACAGCACAGGGATAGATACAGAGTAAAGCTCCCTCTACACTGTCCCCAAAAAACCCTCCCAGGACAGGTACAGCACGGGGTTAGATACAGAGTTCAGGTCCCTCTACACAGTCCGCATCAAACACTCCCAGGACAGGTACAGCACGGCGTTAGATACAGAGGAAAGCTCCCTCTACACTGTCCCCATCAAACACTCCCAGGAGTGGTACAGAACGGGGTTAGATACAGAGTAAAGCTCCCTCTACACTGTCCCCATCAAACACTCCCAGGACAGGTACAGCACGGGGTTAGATACAGAGTAAAGCTCCCTCTACACTGTCCCCTTGAAACACTCCCAGGACAGGTACAGAACAGGGTTAGATACAGAGTAAAGCTCCCTCTACACTGTCCCCATCAAACACTCCCAGGACAGGTACAGCACGGGGTTAGATACAGAGTAAAGCTCCCTCTACACTGTCCCCATCAAACACTCCCAGGACAGGTACAGCACGGGGTTAGATACAGAGCAATGCTCCCTCTACACTGTCCCCATCAAACACTCCCAGGACAGAGACAGCACGGGGTTAGATACAAAGTAAAGCTCCCTCTACACTGTCCCCATCGAACGCTCCCAGGAAAGGTACAGCAAGGGGTTAGATACAGAGTAAAGTTCCCTCTACACTGTCCCCATCGAACACTCCCAGGACAGGTACAGCACGGGGTAAGATACAGAGTAAAGCTTCCTCTACACTGTCCCCATCAAACACTCCCAGGACAGGTACAGCACGGGGTTAGATACAGAGTAAACCTCCCTCTACACTGTCCCCATCAAACACTCCCAGGACTGGTACAGCAGGGGGTTAGACAGAGAGTAAAGCTCCCTCTACACTGTCCCCAAAAAACCCTCCCAGGACAGGTACAGCACGGCGTTAGATACAGAGTAAAGCTCCCTCTACACTGTCCCCATCAAACACTCCCAGGACAGGTACAGCACGGGGTTAGATACAGAGTAAAGCTGCTTCTACACAGTCCCCATCAAACACTCCCAGGACAGGTACAGCACGGGGTTAGATACAGAGAAAAGCTCCCTCTACACTGTCCCCATCAAACACTCCCAGGACAGGTACAGCACAGGGTTAGATACAGAGTAAATCTCCCTCTACACTGTCCCCATCAAACACTCCCAGGACAGGTACAGCACGGGGTTAGATACAGAGTAAAGCTCCCTCTACACTGTCCCCAAAAAACCCTCCCAGGACAGGTACAGCACCGGGTTAGATACAGAGTTCAGCTCCCTCTACACAGTCCGCATCAAACACTCCCAGGACAGGTTCATCACAGGGTTAGATACAGAGAAAATCTCCCTCTACACTGTCCCCATCAAACACTCCCAGGACAGGTACAGCACGGCGTTAGATACAGAGTAAAGCTCCCTCTACACCGTCCACATCAAACAAACCCAGGACAGGAACAGCGCCGGGTTAGATACAGAGTAAAGCTCCCTCTACACTGTCCCCATCAAACACTCCCAGCACAGGTACAGCACGGGGTTAGATACAGAGTAACGTTCCCTCTACGCTGTACCCATCAAACACTCCCAGGACAGGTACAGCACGGGGTTAGATACAGAGTAAAACTCCCTCGACACTAACCCCATCAAACACTCCCAGGACAGGTACAGCACGGGGTTAGATACAGAGAAAAGCTCCGTCTACACTGTCCCCATCAAACACTCCCAGGACAGGTACAGCACGGGGTTAGATACAGAGTAAAGCTCCCTCGACACTGTCCCCATCAAACACTCACAGGACAGGTAGAGCACGGGGTTAGATACAGAGTAAAGCCCCCTCTACATTGTCCCCATCAAACACTCCCAGGACAGGTACAGCACAGGGTTAGAAACAGAGTAAAGCTCCCTCTACACTGTCCCCATCAAAGACTCCCAGGACAGGTACAGCACGGGGTTTGATACAGAGTAAATCTCCCACTACACTGTCCCCATCACACACTCCCAGGACAGGTACAGCACGGGGTTAGATACAGAGTAAAGCTCCCTCTACACTGTCCGCATCAAACACTCCCAGGACAGGTACAGCACGGAGTTAGATACAGAGTAAAGCTCCCTCTACACTGTCCCCATCAAACACTCCCAGGACAGGTACAGCACGGGGTTAGATACAGAGTAAAGCTCCCTCTACACTGTCCCCATCAAACACTCCCAGGACAGGTACAGCACGGAGTTAGATACAGAGTAAAGCTCCCTCTTCACTGTCCCCATCAAACACTCCCAGGACAGGTACAGCACGGGGTTAGATACAGAGTAAAGCTCCCTCTACACTGTCCGCATCAAACACTCCCAGGACAGGTACAGCACAGGGATAGATACAGAGTAATGCTCCCTCTACACTGTCCCTATCAAACACTCCCAGGACAGGTACAGCACGGGGTTAGATAGAGAGTAAAGCTCCCTCTACACTGTCCTAAAAAAACCCTCCCAGGACAGGTACAGCACGGGGTTAGATGCAGAGTTCAGCTCCATCTACACAGTCCGCATCAAACACTCCCAGGACAGGTACAGCACGGGGTTAGATACAGAGAAAATCTCCCTCTACACTGTCCCCATCAAACACTCCCAGGACAGGTACAGCACGGGGTTAGATACAAAGTAAACTCCCTCTACACTGTCCCCATCAAACACTCCCAGGACAGGTACAGCACGGCGTTAGATACAGAGTAAAGCTCCCTCTACAGCGTCCCCATCAAACACTCCCAGGACAGGTACAGCACGGGGTTAGATACAAAGTAAACTCCCTCTACACTGTCCCCATCAAAAACTCCCAGGACAGGTACAGCACAGGGTTAGAAACAGAGTAAAGCTCCCTCTACACAGTCCGCATCAAACACGCCCAGGACAGGTACAGCACGGGGTTAGATACAGAGAAAATCTCCCTCTACACTGTCCCCATCAAACACTCCCAGGACAGGTACACCACGGCGTTAGATACAGAGTAAAGCTCCCTCTACACTGTCCCCATCAAACTCTCCCAGGACAGGTACAGCACGGGGTTAGATACAGAGTAAAGCTCCCTCTACACTGTCCCCATCAAACACTCCAAGGACAGGTACAGCACGGGGTTAGATACAGAGTAAAGCTCCCTCTACACAGTCCGCATCAAACACTCCCAGGACAGGTACAGCACGGGGTTAGATACAGAGTAAAGCTCCCTCGACACTGTCCCATCAAACACTCCCAGGACAGGTACAGCACGGGGTTAGATACAGAGTAAAGCTCCCTCGACACTGTCCCCATCAAACACTCCCAGGACAGGTACAGCACGGGGTTAGATACAGAGTAAAGCTCCCTCGACACTGTCCCATCAAACACTCCCAGGACAGGTACAGCACGGGGTTAGATACAGAGTAAAGCTCCCTCGACACTGTCCCATCAAACACTCCCAGGACAGGTACAGCACGGGGTTAGATACAGAGTAAAGCTCCCTCTACACTGTCCCCATCAAACACTCCCAGGACAGGTACAGCACGGGGTCAGATACAGAGTAAAGCTCCCTCGACAATGTCCCCATCAAACACTCCCAGGACAGGTAAAGCAAGGGGTTAGATAAAGAGAAAATCTCCCTCTACACTGTCCCCTTCAAACACTCCCAGGACAGGTGCAGCAAGGGGTAAGATACAAAGAAAAGCTCCATCTACACTGTCCCCATCAAACACTCCCAGGACAGGTACAGCACGGGGTTAGATACAGAGTAAAGCTCCCTCTACACTGTCCCCATCAAACACTCCCAGGAAAGGTACAGCACGGGGTTAGATACAGAGTAAAGCTCCCTCTACACTGTCCCCATCAAACACTCCCAGGACAGGTACAGCACGGGGTTAGATACAGAGTAAATCTCCTTCTACACTGTCCCCATCAAACACTCCCAGGACAGGTACAGCACGGGGTTAGATAGAGAGTAAAGCTCCCTGTACACTGTCCCCAAAAAACCCTCCCAGGACAGGTACAGCACGGGGTTAGATACAGAGTTCAGCTCCCTCTACACAGTCCGCATCAAACACTCCCAGGACAGGTACAGCACGGGGTTAGATACAGAGTAAAGCTCCCTCTACACTGTCCCCATCAAACACTCCCAGGACAGGTACAGCACGGGGTTAGATACAGAGTAAATCACCCTCTACACTGTCCCCATCAAACACTCCCAGGACAGGTACAGCACGGCGTTAGATACAGGGTAATGCTCCCTCTACACCGTCCCCATCCAACACTCCCAGGACAGGTACAGCACAGGGTTAGATACAGAGTAAAGCTCCCTCTACACTGTACCCATCAAACACTCCCAGGGCAGGTACAGCTCAGGGATAGATACAGAGTAAAGTTCCCTCTACACTGTCCCTATCAAACACTCCCAGGACAGGTACAGCACGGGGTTAGATAGAGAGTAAAGCTCCCTCTACACTGTCCTAAAAAAACCCTCCCAGGACAGGTACAGCACGGGGTTAGATGCAGAGTTCAGCTCCATCTACACAGTCCGCATCAAACACTCCCAGGACAGGTACAGCACGGGGTTAGATACAGAGAAAATCTCCCTCTACACTGTCCCCATCAAACACTCCCAGGACTGGTACACCACGGCGTTAGATACAGGGTAAAGCTCCCTCTACACTGTCCCCATCAAACACTCCAAGGACAGGTACAGCACGGGGTTAGATACAAAGTAAACTCCCTCTACACTGTCCGCATCAAACACTCCCAGGAGGAGTACAGAACGGGGTTAGATACAGAGAAATGCTCCCTCTACACTGTCCCCATCAAACACTCCCAGGACAGGTACAGCACGGGGTTAGATACAGAGTAAAGCTCCCTCTACACTGTCCCCATCAAACCCTCCCAGGACAGATACAGCACGGGGTTAGATGCAGAGTAAATCTCGCTCTACACTGTCCCTATCAAACACTCCCAGGAAAGGTACAGCAAGGGGTTAAATACAGAGTAAAGCTCCCTCTATACAGTCCGCATCAAACACTCCCAGGACAGGTAAAGCAAGGGGTAAGATACAGAGAAAAGCGGCCTCTACACTGTCCCCATCAAACACTCCCAGGACAGGTACAGCACGGGGTTAGATACAGATTAAAGCTCCATCAACACTGTCCACATCAAACACTCCCAGGACAGGTACTGCATGGGGTTAGATACAGAGTAAAGATCGCTCTAAACTGTACCCATCAAACACTCCCAGGACAGGTACAGCAGGGGGTTAGATACAGAGTAACGCTCCCTCGACAATGTCCCCATCAAACACTCCCAGGACAGGTAAAGCAAGGGGTTAGATAAAGAGAAAAGCTCCCTCTACACTGTCCCCTTCAAACACTCCCAGGACAGGTACAGCACGGGGTTAGATACAGAGTAAATCTCCCTCTACACTGTCCCCATCAAACACTCCCAGGACAGGTACAGCACGGGGTTAGATACAGAGTAAATCACCCTCTACACTGTCCCCATCAAACACTCCCAGGAAAGGTACAGCAAGGGGTTAAATACAGAGTGAAGCTCCCTCTAAACTGTCCCCATCAAACACTCCCAGGACAGGTACAGCACGGGGTTAGATATAGAGAAAAGCTCCCTCTACACTGTCCCCATCAAACACTCCCAGGACAGGTACAGCACGGGGTTAGATACAGAGTAAAGCTCCCTCTACACTGTCCCCATCAAACACTCCCAGGACAGGTACAGCACGGGGTTAGATACAGAGTAAATCACCCTCTACACTGTCCCCATCAAACACTCCCAGGAAAGGTACAGCAAGGGGTTAAATACAGAGTGAAGCTCCCTCTAAACTGTCCCCATCAAACACTCCCAGGACAGGTACAGCACGGGGTTAGATATAGAGAAAAGCTCCCTCGACACTGACCCCATCAAACACTCCCAGGACAGGTACAGCACGGGGTAAGATACAGAGTAAAGCTCCCTCTACACCGTCCCCATCAAACACTCCCAGGACAGGTACAGCATGGGGTTAGATACAGAGTAAAGCTCCCTCTACATTGTCCCCATCAAACACTCCCAGGACAGGTACAGCACGGGGTTTGATACAGAGTAAATCTCCCACTACACTGTCCGCATCAAACACTCCCAGGACAGGTACAGCACAGGGATAGATACAGAGTAAAGCTCCCTCTACACTGTCCCCATCAAACACTCCCAGGACAGGTACAGCACGGGGTTAGATACAGAGTAACGCTCCCTCTACACCGTCCCCATCAAACACTCCCAGGACAGGTACAGCACAGGGTTAGATACAGAGAAAAGCTCCCTCTACACTGTCCTAAAAAAACCCTCCCAGGACAGGTACAGCACGGGGTTCGATACAAAGTAAACTCCCTCTACACTGTACGCATCAAACACTCCCAGGAGGAGTACAGAACGGGGTTAGATACAGAGTAACGCTCCCTCTACACCGTCCCCATCAAACACTCCCAGGACAGGTACAGCACAGGGTTAGATACAGAGTAAAGCTCCCTCTACACTGTCCCCATGAAACACTCCCAGGACAGGTACAGCACGGGGAAGATACAGAGTAAAGCTCCCTCTACACTGTCCCCATCAAACACTCCAAGGACAGGTACAGCACGGGGTTAGATACAGAGTAATGCTCCCTCTACACTGTCCACATCAAACACTCCCAGGACAGGTACAGCACGGGGTGAGATACAGAGTAAAGCTTCCTCTACACTGTCCCCATCAAACACTCCCAGGACAGGTACAGCACGGGGTTAGATACAGAGTAAAGCTCCCTCTACACTGTCCCATCAAACACTCCCAGGACAGGTACAGCACAGGGTTAGATACAGAGTAAAGATCGCTCTAAACTGTACCCATCAAACACTCCCAGGACAGGTACAGCAGGGGGTTAGATACAGAGTAAAGCTCGCTCTACACTGTACCCATCAAACACTCCCAGGACAGGTACAGCACGGGGTTAGATACAGAGTAAAGTTCCCTCTACACTGTCTCCATCAAACACTCCCAGGACAGGTACAGGACGGGGTTAGATACAGAGTAAATCTCCCTCTACACTGTCCGCATCAAACACTCCCAGGACAGGTACAGCACAGGGTTAGATACAAAGAAAAGCTCCATCTACACTGTCCCCATCAAACACTCCAAGGACAGGTACAGCACAGGGATAGATGCAGAGTAAAGCTCCGTCTACACTGTCCCTATCAAACACTCCCAGGACAGGTACAGCACGGGGTTAGATAGAGAGTAAAGCTCCCTGTACACTGTCCCCAAAAAACCCTCCCAGGACAGGTACAGCACGGGGTTAGATACAGAGTTCAGCTCCCTCTACACAGTCCGCATCAAACACTCCCAGGACAGGTACAGCACGGGGTTAGATACAGAGAAAATCTCCCTCTACACTGTCCCCATCAAACACTCCCAGGACAGGTACAGCATGGGGTTAGATACAGAGTAATGCTCCCTCTACACCGTCCCCATCAAACACTCCCAGGACAAGTACAGTACGGGGTTAGATACAAAGTAAAGCTCCCTCGACACTGTCCCCAGCAAACACTCCCAGGACAGGTAAAGCAAGGGGTTAGATACAGAGAAAAGCTCCGTCTACACTGTCCCCATCAAACACTCCCAGGACAGGTACAGCATGGGGTAAGATACAGAGTAAAGCTCCATCAACACTGTCCACATCAAACACTCCCAGGACAGTTACAGCACAGGGTTAGATGCACAGTAAAGCTCCCTCTACACGGTCCCCATCGAACACTCCCAGGACAGGTACAGCACAGGGTTAGATACAGAGTAAAGCTCCCTCTACACTGTCCGCAAAAAACCCTCCCAGGACAGGTACAGCACGGGGTTAGATACAGAGTTCAGCTCCCTCTACACAGTCCCCATCAAACACTCCCAGGACAGGTACAGCACGGGGTTAGATACAAAGTACACTCCCTCTACACTGTCCCCATCAAACACACCCAGGACAAGTACAGCACGGGGTTAGATACAGAGAAAATCTCCCTCTACACTGGCCCCATCAAACACTCCCAGGACAGGTACAGCACGGCGTTAGATACAGGGTAATGCTCCCTCTACACCGTCCACATCAAACATTCCCAGGACAGGTACAGCACGGGGTTAGATACAGAGTAAAGCTCCCTCTACACTGTCCCCATCAAACACTTCCAGGACAGGTACAGCATGGGGTGAGATACAGAGTAACGCTCCCTCTACACTGTCCCCATCAAACACTCCCAGGACAGGTACAGCAAGGGGTAAGATACAGAGTAAAGCTCCCTCTACACTGTCCACATCAAACACTCCCAGGACAGGTACTGCATGGGGTTAGATACAGAGTAAAGCTCGCTCTACACTGTACCCATCAAACACTCCCAGGACAGGTACAGCACGGGGTTAGATACAGAGTAACGCTCCCTCTACACTGCCCGCATCAAACACGCCCAGGACAGGTACATCACGGTGTTAGATACAGAGAAAAGCTCCCTCTACACTGTCCCCATCAAACACTCCCAGGACAGGTACAGCACAGGGATAGATACAGAGTAAAGCTCCCTCTACACTGTCCCTATCAAACACTCCCAGGACAGGTACAGCACGGGGTTAGATACAGAGTAAAGCTCCCTCTACACTGTCCCCATCAAACACTCCCAGGACAGGTACAGCACGGGGTTAGATACAGAGTAAAGCTCCCTCTACACCGTCCCCATCATACACTCCCAGGACAGGTACTGCATGGGGTTAGATACAGAGTAAAGATCGCTCTAAACTGTACCCATCAAACACTCCCAGGACAGGTACAGCAGGGGGTTAGATACAGAGTAACGCTCCCTCTACACTGTCCCCATCAAACACTCCCACGACAGGTACAGTACGGGGTTAGATACAGAGAAAAACTCCCTCGACAATGTCCCCATCAAACACTCCCAGGACAGGTAAAGCAAGGGGTTAGATACAGAGAAAAGCTCCCTCTACACTGTCCCCATCAAACACTCCCACGACAGGTACAGCACGGGGTTAGATACAGAGTAACGCTCCCTCTACACTGCCCGCATCAAACACGCCCAGGACAGGTACAGCACGGGGTTAGATACAGAGAAAAGCTCCCTCTACACTGTCCCCATCAAACACTCCCAGGACAGGTACAGCACGGGGTTAGATACAGAGTAAAGCTCCCTCTACATTGTCCCCATCAAACACTCCCAGGACAGGTACAGCACGGGGTTAGATACAGAGTAAAGCTCCCTCTACAGTGTCCCCATCAAACACTCCCAGGACAGTTACAGCGCCGGGTTAGATACAGAGTAAAGCTCCCGCTACACTGTCCCCATCAAACACTCCCAGGACAGGTACCGTACGGGGTTAGATACATAGTAAAGCTCCCTCGACACTGTCCCCATCAAACACTCCCAGGACAGGTAAAGCAAGGGGTTAGATACAGAGAAAAGCTCCCTCTACACTGTCCCCATCAAACACTCCCAGGACAGGTACAGCACAGGGTTAGATAGAGAGTAAATCTCCCTCTACACTGTCCCCATCAAACACTCCCAGGACAGGTACAGCACGGGGTTAGATACAGAGTAAAGATCGCTCTAAACTGTACCCATCAAACACTCCCAGGACAGGTACACCAGGGGGTTAGATACAGAGTAACGCTCCCTCTACATTGTCCCCATCAAACACTCCCAGGACAGCTACAGCACGGGGTTAGATACAGAGTAAAACTCCCTCGACACTGTCCCCATCAAACACTCCCAGGACAGGTAAAGCAAGGGGTTAGATACAGAGAAAAGCTCCCTCTACACTGTCCCCATCAAACACTCCCAGGACAGGTACAGCACAGGGTTAGATACAGAGTAAAGCTCCCTCTACACTGTCCCCATCAAACACTCCCAGGACAGGTACAGCACGGGGTTAGATAGAGAGTAAAGCTCCCTGTACACTGTCCCCAACAAACACTCCCAGGACAGGTACAGCACGGGGTTAGATACAGAGAAATGCTCCCTAAACAGTGTCCCCATCAAACACTCCCAGGACAGGTACAGCACGGGATTAGATACGGTGTAAAGCTCGCACAACACTGTCCCAATCAAACACTCCCAGGACAGGTACAGCAAGGGGTTATACACAGAAAAATCTCCCTCTACACTGTCCCCATCAAATACTCCCAGGACAGGTACAGCACGGTGTTAGATACAGAGTAAAGCTCCCTCAACACTGTCCGCATCAAACTCTTCCAGGACAGGTATAGCACGGGGTAAGATACAGAGTAAATCTCCCTCTACACTGTCCCCATCAAACGCTCCCAGGACAGGTACAGCACGGGGTTAGATACAGAGTAATTCTCCCTCTACACTGTCCCCAGTAAACACTCGCAGGACAGGTACAGCACGGGGTTAGATAAAGATTAAATCTCCCTCTACACTCTCCCCATCAAACACTCCCAGGATAGGTACAGCACGGGATTTGATACAGAATAAAGCTCCCTCTACACCGTCCACATCAAACACTCCCAGGACAGGTACAAAACGGGGTTAGATACAGAGCAAAGCTCCCTCTACACTGTCCCCATCAAACACTCCCAGGACAGGTACAGCACGGGTTTAGATACAGAGTAAAGCTCCCTCTACACTGTCCCCATCAAACACACCCAGGACAGGTACAGCACGGGGTAAGATACAGAGTAAAGCTCCCTCTACACTGTCCCCATCAAACACTCCCAGGACAGGAACAGCACGGGGTTAGATACAGAGTTAAACTCCCTCTACACCGTCCACATCAAAAACTCCCAGGACAGATACAGCACGGGGTTAGATACAGAGTAAAGCCGGCTCTACACTGTCCCCATCAAACCCTCCCAGGACAGATACAGCACGGGGTTAGATACAGAGTAAAGCTCACTCTACACTGTCCCCATCAAACAGTCCCAGGACAGGTACAGCACGGGGTTAGATACAGAGTAAAGCTCCCTCTACACTGTCCCCATCAAACACTCCCAGGACAGGTACAGCACGGGGTTAGACACAGAGTAAATCTCCCTCTACACAGTCCCCATCAAACACTCCCAGGACAGGTAGAGCACGGGGTTAGATACAGAGAAAATCTCCCTCTACACTGTCCCCATCAAACACTCCAAGGACAGGAACAGCACGGGGTTAGATACAGAGTAAAGCTCCCTCTACACCATCCACATCAAACATTCCCAGGACAGGAACAGCACGGGGTTAGATACAGAGTAAAGCTCGCTCTACACTGTCCCCATCAAACACTCCCAGGACAGGTACAGCACGGGGTTAGATACAGAGTAAAGCTCCCTCGACACTGTCCCCATCAAACACTCCCAGGACAGGTACAGCACGGGGTTAGATACAGAGTAAAGCTCCCTCTACACTGTCCCCATCAAACACTCCCAGGACAGGTAAAGCAAGGGGTTAGATACAGAGAAAAGCTCCCTCTACACTGTCCCCATCAAACACTCCCAGGACAGGTACTGCATGGGGTTAGATACAGAGTAAAGATCGCTCTAAACTGTACCCATCAAACACTCCCAGGACAGGTACAGCATGGGGTAAGATACAGAGTAACGCTCCCTCTACACTGTCTCCATCAAACACTCCCAGGACAGGTACAGTACGGGGTTAGATACAGAGTAAAACTCCCTCTACACTGTCCCCATCAAACACTCCCAGGACAGGTAGAGCGCCGGGTTAGATACAGACTAAAGCTCCCTCTACACTGTCCCCATCAAACACTCCCAGGACAGGTAAAGCAAGGGGTTAGATACAGAGAAAAGCTCCCTCTACACTGTCGCCATGAAACACTCCCCGGACAGGTTCAGCACAGGGTTAGATACAGAGTAAATCTCCCTCTACACTGTCCCCATAAAACACTCCCAGGACAGGTACAGCACGGGGTTAGATACAGAGTAAAGCTCCCTCTACACTGTCCCCATCAAACACTCCCAGGACAGGTACAGCACGGGGTTTGATACAGAGTAAATCTCCCTCTACACTGTCCCCATCAAACACTCCTAGGACAGGTACAGCACGGGGTTAGATACAGAGTAAATCTCCCTCTACACTGTCCCCATCAAACACTCCCAGGACAGGTACAGCATGGGGTTAGATACAGAGTAAAGCTCCCTCTACACTGTCCCCATCAAACACTCCCAGGACAGGTACAGCACAGGGATAGATACAGAGTAAAGCTCCCTCTACACTGTCCCCAGAAAACCCACCGAGGACAGGTACAGCACGGGGTTAGATACAGAGTAAAGCTCCCTCTACACTGTCCCCATCAAACACTCCCAGGACAGGTACAGCACAGGGATAGATACAGAGTAAAGCTCCCTCTACACTGTCCCCAGAAAACCCACCGAGGACAGGTACAGCACGGGGTTAGATACAGAGTAAAGCTCCCTCTACACTGTCCCCATCAAACACTCCCAGGACAGGTACAGCACAGGGATAGATACAGAGTAAAGCTCCCTCTACACTGTCCCCAGAAAACCCACCGAGGACAGGTACAGCACGGGGTTAGATACAGAGTAACGCTCCCTCTACACAGTCCGCATCAAACACTCCCAGGACAGGTACAGCACGGGGTTAGATACAGAGAAAATCTCCCTCTACACTGTCCGCATCAAACATTCCCAGGACAGGTACAGGACGGGGTTAGATACAGAGTAAAGCTCCCTCTACACTGTCCCCATCAAACACTCCCAGGACAGGTACAGCACGGGGTTAGATACAGAGTAAAGCTCCCTCTACTCTGTCCCCATCAAACACTCCCAGGACAGGTACAGCACGGGGTTAGATACAGAGTAAAGCTCCCTCTACTCTGTCCCCATCAAACACTCCCAGGACAGGTACAGTACGGGGTAAGATACAGAGTAAAGCTCCCTCTACACTGCCAAATCAAACACTCCCAGGACAGGTACAGCACGGGGTTAGATACAGAGTAATGCTCCCTCTCCACTGTCCCCATCAAACACTACCAGGACAGGTACAGCA
Organism: Carcharodon carcharias; assembly: GCF_017639515.1. Taxonomy (NCBI): domain Eukaryota; kingdom Metazoa; phylum Chordata; class Chondrichthyes; order Lamniformes; family Lamnidae; genus Carcharodon; species Carcharodon carcharias. Next base: position 1,151,490 of record NW_024470712.1, on the reverse strand, counting down.
AGGGGTTAGATACAGAGTAAAGCACCCTCTACACTGTCCCCATCAAACACCCCCAGGACAGGTACAGCACGGGGTTAGATACAGAGTAAAGCTCCCTCTACACTGTCCCCATCAAACACTCCCAGGACAGGTACAGCACGGGGTTAGATACAGAGTACAGCTCCCTCTACACCGTCCCGATCAAACACTCCAAGGACAGGTACAACAAGGTGTTAGATACAGAGTAAAGGTCCCTCTACACTGTCCCCATCAAACACTCCCAGGACAGGTACAGCACGGGGTTAGATACAGAGAAAAGCTCCCTCCACACTGTCCCCATCAAACACTCCCAGGACAGGTACAGCACGGGCTGAGATACAGAGTAAATCTCCCTCTACACTGTCCTCATCAAACACTCCCAGGACAGGTACAGCACGGGGTTAGACACAAAGTAAAGATCCCTCTACACTGTCCACATCAAACACTCCCAGGACAGGTACAGCAAGGGGTTAGATACAGAGTAAAGCTCCCGCTACATTGTCCCCATCAAACACTCCCAGGACAGGTACAGCACGGGTTAGATACAGAGTAAAGCTCCCTCTACACTGTCCCCATCAAACACTCCAGGACAGGTACAGCACGGTGTTAGATACAGAGTACAGCTCCCTCTACACCGTCCCGATCAAACACTCCAAGGACAGGTACAACAAGGTGTTAGATACAGAGTAACGCTCCCTCTACACTGTCCCCATCAAACACTCCCAGGACAGGTACAGCACGGGGTTAGATACAGAGTAAAGCTCCCCCGACACAGTTCCCATCAAACACTCCCAGGACAGGTACAGCACGGGGTTAGTTACAGAGAAAAGCTCCCTCTACACTGTCCCCATCAAACACTCCCAGGACAGGTACAGCAAGGGGTAAGATACAGAGTAAAGTTCCCTCTACACTGCCAAATCAAACACTCCCAGAACAGGTACTGCATGGGATTAGATACAGAGTAAAGCTCGCTCTACACTGTACCCATCAAACACTCCCAGGACAGGTACAGCACGGGGTTAGATACAGTGTAACGCTCCCTCTACATTGTCCCCATCAAACACTCCCAGGACAGATACTGCATGGGGTTAGATACAGAGTAAAGATCGCTCGAAACTGTACCCATCAAACTCTCCCAGGACAGGTACAGCATGGGGTTAGATACAGAGTAACGGTCCCTCTACACTGTCCCCATCAAACACTCCAAGGACAGGTACAGTACGGGGTTAGATACAGAGTAAAACTCCCTCGACACTGTCCCCATCAAACACTCCCAGGACAGGTAAAGCAAGGGGTTAGATACAGAGTAAAGCTCCCTCTACACTGTCCCCATCAAACACTCCCAGGACAGGTACAGCACGGGCTGAGATACAGAGTAAATCTCCCTCTACACTGTCCTCATCAAACACTCCCAGGACAGGTACAGCACGGGGTTAGACACAAAGTAAAGATCCCTCTACACTGTCCCCATCAAACACTCCCAGGACAGGTACAGCACGGGGTTAGATACAGAGTAAAGCTCCCGCTACATTGTCCCCATCAAACACTCCCAGGACAGGTACAGCACGGGGTTAGATACAGAGTAAAGCTCCCTCTACACTGTCCCCATCAAACACTCCAGGACAGGTACAGCACGGTGTTAGATACAGAGTACAGCTCCCTCTACACCGTCCCGATCAAACACTCCAAGGACAGGTACAACAAGGTGTTAGATACAGAGTAACGCTCCCTCTACACTGTCCCCATCAAACACTCCCAGGACAGGTACAGCACGGGGTTAGATACAGAGTAAAGCTCCCGCTACATTGTCCCCATCAAACACTCCCAGGACAGGTACAGCACGGGGTTAGATACAGAGTAAAGCTCCCTCTACCCTGTCCCCATCAAACACTCCAGGACAGGTACAGCACGCTGTTAGATACAGAGTACAGCTCCCTCTACACCGTCCCGATCAAACACTCCAAGGACAGGTACAACAAGGTGTTAGATACAGAGTAACGCTCCCTCTACACCGTCCCCATCAAACACTCCCAGGACAGGTACAGCACGGGGTTAGTTACAGAGAAAAGCTCCCTCTACACTGTCCCCATCAAACACTCCCAGGACAGGTACAGCAAGGGGTAAGATACAGAGTAAAGTTCCCTCTACACTGTCCCCATCAAACACTCCCAGGACAGGTACAGGACGGGGTTAGATACTGAGTAAAGCTCCCTCGACACAGTTCCCATCAAACACTCCCAGGACAGGTACAGCACGGGGTTAGTTACAGAGAAAAGCTCCCTCTACACTGTCCCCATCAAACACTCCCAGGACAGGTACAGCAAGGGGTAAGATACAGAGTAAAGTTCCCTCTACACTGCCAAATCAAACACTCCCAGAACAGGTACTGCATGGGATTAGATACAGAGTAAAGCTCCCTCGACACAGTTCCCATCAAACACTCCCAGGACAGGTACAGCACGGGGTTAGATACAGAGAAAAGCTCCCTCTACACTGTCCCCATCAAACACTCCCAGGACAGGTACAGCAAGGGGTAAGATACAGAGTAAAGTTCCCTCTACACTGCCAAATCAAACACTCCCAGAACAGGTACTGCATGGGATTAGATACAGAGTAAAGCTCGCTCTACACTGTACCCATCAAACACTCCCAGGACAGGTACAGCACGGGGTTAGATACAGAGTAACGCTCCCTCTACATTGTCCCCATCAAACACTCCCAGGACAGATACTGCATGGGGTTAGATACAGAGTAAAGATCGCTCGAAACTGTACCCATCAAACTCTCCCAGGACAGGTACAGCAGGGGGTTAGATACAGAGTAACGGTCCCTCTACACTGTCCCCATCAAACACTCCAAGGACAGGTACAGTACGGGGTTAGATACAGAGTAAAACTCCCTCGACACTGTCCCCATCAAACACTCCCAGGACAGGTAAAGCAAGGGGTTAGATACAGAGTAAAGCTCCCTCTACACTGTCCACATCAAACACACCCAGGACAGGTACAGCACGGGGTTAGATACAGAGTAAAGCTCCCTCTACACTGTCCCCATCAAACACACCCAGGACAGGTACAGCACGGGGGTAAGATACAGAGTAAAGCTCCGTCTACACTGTCCCCATCAAACACTCCCAGGACAGGTACTGCATGGGGTTAGATACAGAGTAAAGCTCGCTCTACACTGTACCCATCAAACACTCCCAGGACAGGAACAGCACGGGGTTAGATACAGAGTAACGCTCCCTCTACACTGTCCCCATCGAACACTCCCAGGACAGGTACAGCACGGGGTTAGATACAGAGTAAAGCTCCCTCTACACTGTCCGCATCAAACATTCCCAGGACAGGTACAGGACGGGGTTAGATACAGAGTAAAGCTCCCTCTACACTGTCCCCATCAAACACTCCCAGGACAGGTACAGCACGGGGTTAGATACAGAGTAAAGCTCCCTCTACTCTGTCCCCATCAAACACTCCCAGGACAGGTACAGCACGGGGTTAGATACAGAGTAAAGCTCCCTCTACACTGTCCCCATCAAACACTCCCAGGACAGGTACAGTACGGGGTAAGATACAGAGTAAAGCTCCCTCTACACTGCCAAATCAAACACTCCCAGGACAGGTACAGCACGGGGTTAGATACAGAGTAATGCTCCCTCTCCACTGTCCCCATCAAACACTACCAGGACAGGTACAGCAAGGGGTTAGATACAGAGTAAAGCACCCTCTACACTGTCCCCATCAAACACCCCCAGGACAGGGACAGCACGGGGTTAGATACAGAGTAAAGGTCCCTCTACTCTGTCCCCATCAAACACTCCCAGGACAGGTACAGCACGGGGTTAGATACAGAGTACAGCTCCCTCTACACCGTCCCGATCAAACACTCCAAGGACAGGTACAACAAGGTGTTAGATACAGAGTAAAGGTCCCTCTACACTGTCCCCATCAAACACTCCCAGGACAGGTACAGCACGGGGTTAGATACAGAGAAAAGCTCCCTCCACACTGTCCCCATCAAACACTCCCAGGACAGGTACAGCACGGGCTGAGATACAGAGTAAATCTCCCTCTACACTGTCCTCATCAAACACTCCCAGGACAGGTACAGCACGGGGTTAGACACAAAGTAAAGATCCCTCTACACTGTCCACATCAAACACTCCCAGGACAGGTACAGCAAGGGGTTAGATACAGAGTAAAGCTCCCGCTACATTGTCCCCATCAAACACTCCCAGGACAGGTACAGCACGGGGTTAGATACAGAGTAAAGCTCCCTCTACACTGTCCCCATCAAACACTCCAGGACAGGTACAGCACGGTGTTAGATACAGAGTACAGCTCCCTCTACACCGTCCCGATCAAACACTCCAAGGACAGGTACAACAAGGTGTTAGATACAGAGTAACGCTCCCTCTACACTGTCCCCATCAAACACTCCCAGGACAGGTACAGCACGGGGTTAGATACAGAGTAAAGCTCCCCCGACACAGTTCCCATCAAACACTCCCAGGACAGGTACAGCACGGGGTTAGTTACAGAGAAAAGCTCCCTCTACACTGTCCCCATCAAACACTCCCAGGACAGGTACAGCAAGGGGTAAGATACAGAGTAAAGTTCCCTCTACACTGCCAAATCAAACACTCCCAGAACAGGTACTGCATGGGATTAGATACAGAGTAAAGCTCGCTCTACACTGTACCCATCAAACACTCCCAGGACAGGTACAGCACGGGGTTAGATACAGTGTAACGCTCCCTCTACATTGTCCCCATCAAACACTCCCAGGACAGATACTGCATGGGGTTAGATACAGAGTAAAGATCGCTCGAAACTGTACCCATCAAACTCTCCCAGGACAGGTACAGCATGGGGTTAGATACAGAGTAACGGTCCCTCTACACTGTCCCCATCAAACACTCCAAGGACAGGTACAGTACGGGGTTAGATACAGAGTAAAACTCCCTCGACACTGTCCCCATCAAACACTCCCAGGACAGGTAAAGCAAGGGGTTAGATACAGAGTAAAGCTCCCTCTACACTGTCCCCATCAAACACTCCCAGGACAGGTACAGCACGGGCTGAGATACAGAGTAAATCTCCCTCTACACTGTCCTCATCAAACACTCCCAGGACAGGTACAGCACGGGGTTAGACACAAAGTAAAGATCCCTCTACACTGTCCCCATCAAACACTCCCAGGACAGGTACAGCACGGGGTTAGATACAGAGTAAAGCTCCCGCTACATTGTCCCCATCAAACACTCCCAGGACAGGTACAGCACGGGGTTAGATACAGAGTAAAGCTCCCTCTACACTGTCCCCATCAAACACTCCAGGACAGGTACAGCACGGTGTTAGATACAGAGTACAGCTCCCTCTACACCGTCCCGATCAAACACTCCAAGGACAGGTACAACAAGGTGTTAGATACAGAGTAACGCTCCCTCTACACTGTCCCCATCAAACACTCCCAGGACAGGTACAGCACGGGGTTAGATACAGAGTAAAGCTCCCGCTACATTGTCCCCATCAAACACTCCCAGGACAGGTACAGCACGGGGTTAGATACAGAGTAAAGCTCCCTCTACCCTGTCCCCATCAAACACTCCAGGACAGGTACAGCACGCTGTTAGATACAGAGTACAGCTCCCTCTACACCGTCCCGATCAAACACTCCAAGGACAGGTACAACAAGGTGTTAGATACAGAGTAACGCTCCCTCTACACCGTCCCCATCAAACACTCCCAGGACAGGTACAGCACGGGGTTAGTTACAGAGAAAAGCTCCCTCTACACTGTCCCCATCAAACACTCCCAGGACAGGTACAGCAAGGGGTAAGATACAGAGTAAAGTTCCCTCTACACTGTCCCCATCAAACACTCCCAGGACAGGTACAGGACGGGGTTAGATACTGAGTAAAGCTCCCTCGACACAGTTCCCATCAAACACTCCCAGGACAGGTACAGCACGGGGTTAGTTACAGAGAAAAGCTCCCTCTACACTGTCCCCATCAAACACTCCCAGGACAGGTACAGCAAGGGGTAAGATACAGAGTAAAGTTCCCTCTACACTGCCAAATCAAACACTCCCAGAACAGGTACTGCATGGGATTAGATACAGAGTAAAGCTCCCTCGACACAGTTCCCATCAAACACTCCCAGGACAGGTACAGCACGGGGTTAGATACAGAGAAAAGCTCCCTCTACACTGTCCCCATCAAACACTCCCAGGACAGGTACAGCAAGGGGTAAGATACAGAGTAAAGTTCCCTCTACACTGCCAAATCAAACACTCCCAGAACAGGTACTGCATGGGATTAGATACAGAGTAAAGCTCGCTCTACACTGTACCCATCAAACACTCCCAGGACAGGTACAGCACGGGGTTAGATACAGAGTAACGCTCCCTCTACATTGTCCCCATCAAACACTCCCAGGACAGATACTGCATGGGGTTAGATACAGAGTAAAGATCGCTCGAAACTGTACCCATCAAACTCTCCCAGGACAGGTACAGCAGGGGGTTAGATACAGAGTAACGGTCCCTCTACACTGTCCCCATCAAACACTCCAAGGACAGGTACAGTACGGGGTTAGATACAGAGTAAAACTCCCTCGACACTGTCCCCATCAAACACTCCCAGGACAGGTAAAGCAAGGGGTTAGATACAGAGTAAAGCTCCCTCTACACTGTCCACATCAAACACACCCAGGACAGGTACAGCACGGGGTTAGATACAGAGTAAAGCTCCCTCTACACTGTCCCCATCAAACACACCCAGGACAGGTACAGCACGGGGGTAAGATACAGAGTAAAGCTCCGTCTACACTGTCCCCATCAAACACTCCCAGGACAGGTACTGCATGGGGTTAGATACAGAGTAAAGCTCGCTCTACACTGTACCCATCAAACACAACCAGGACAGGAACAGCACGGGGTTAGATACAGAGTAACGCTCCCTCTACACTGTCCCCATCGAACACTCCCAGGACAGGTACAGCACGGGGTTAGATACAGAGTAAAGCTCCCTCTACACTGTCCCCATCAAACACTCCCAGGACACGTACGGCATGGGGTAAGATACAGAGTAAAGCTTCCTCTACACTGTCCCCATCAAACACTCCCAGGACAGGTACAGCACGGGATTAGATACAGAGTAAAGCTCCCTCAACACTGTCCCCATCAAACACTCCCAGGACAGGTGCAGCACGGGGTTAGATACAGAGTAAACCTCCCTCTACAGTGTCCCCATCAAACACTCCCGGGACAGGTACAGCACGGGGTTAGATACAGCGTAAAGCACCGTCGACACTGTCCCCATCAAACACTCCCAGGACAGGAACACCACAGGGTTAGATACAGAGTAAAGCTCCCTCTACACTGTCCCCATCAAACACTCCCAGGACAGGTACAGCACGGAGTTAGATACAGAGTAAAGCTCCCTCTACACTGTCACCATCAAACACTCCCAGGACAGGTACAGCACGGGGTTAGATACAGAGTAAAGCTCCCTCTACACCGACCACATCAAACACTCCCAGGACAGGTACAACACGGGGTTAGATACAGAGTAAAGCTCCCTCTACACTGTCCCCATCAAACACTCCCAGGACAGGTACAGCACGGGGTTAGATACAGAGTAAAACTCCGTCGACACTGTCCCCATCAAACACTCCCAGGACAGGTAAAGCAAGGGGTTAGATACAGAGAAAAGCTCCCTCTACACTGTCCCCATCAAACACTCCCAGGACAGGTACAGCACGGGGTTAGATACAGAGTAAAGGTCCCTCTACACTGTCCCCATCAAACACTCCCAGGACAGGTACAGCACGGGGTTAGATACAGAGTTAAGCTCCCTCTATACTGTCCCCATCAAACACTCCCAGGACAGGTACAGCACGGGGTTAGATACAGAGTTAAGCTCCCTCTATACTGTCCCCATCAAACACTCCCAGGACAGGTACAGCACGGGTTTAGATACAGAGTAAATCTCCCCCTACACTGTCCGCATCAAACACTCCCAGGACAGGTACAGCACGGGGTTAGATACAGAGTAAATCTCCCCCTACACTGTCCCCATCAAACACTCCCAGGACAGGTACAGCACGGGGTTAGATACAGAGTAAAGCTCCCTCTACACTGTCCCCATCAAACACTCCCAGGACAGGTACAGCACGGGGTTAGATACAGAGTAAAGCTCCCTCTACACTGTCCCTATCAAACACTCCCAGGACAGGTACAGCACAGGGTTAGATGCCCAGTAAAGATCCCTCTACACCGTCCCCATCAAACACTCCCAGGACAGGTACAGCACGGGGTTAGATACAGAGTAAAGCTCCCTCTACACTGTCCCCATCAAACACTCCCAGGACAGGTACAGCACGGGGTTAGATACAGAGTAAAGCTCCCTCTACACTGTCCCCATCAAACACTCCCAGGACAGGTACAGCACGGGGTTAGATACAGAGTAAAGCTCCCTCTACAACGTCCACATCAAACACTCCCAGGACAGGTACAGCACGGGGTTAGATACAGAGTAAAGCCCCCTCTACACTGTCCCCATCAAACACTCCCAGGACAGGTACAGCACGGGGTTAGATACAGAGTAAATCTCCCTCTACACTGTCCCCATCAAACACTCCCAGGACAGGTACAGCACGGGGTTAGATACAGAGTAAGGCTCCCTCAACACTGTCCACATCAAACACTCCCAGGACAGGTACAGCACGGGGTTAGATACAGCGTAAAGCACCGTCGACACTGTCCCCATCAAACACTCCCAGGACAGGAACACCACAGGGTTAGATACAGAGTAAAGCTCCCACCAGACTGCCCGCATCAAACACTCCCAGGACAGGTACAGCATGTGGTTAGATACAGAGAAAATCTCCCTCTACACTGTCCCCATCAAACACTCCCAGGACAGGTACAGCACGGGGTTAGATACAGAGTAAAGCTCCCTCTACACCGACCACTTCAAACACTCCCAAAACAGGTACAGCAGGGGGTTAGTTACAGAGTAAAGCCCGCTCTACACTGTCCCCATCAAACCCTCCCAGGACAGATACAGCACGGGGTTAGATACAGAGTAAAGCTCCCTCTACACCGACCACATCAAACACTCCCAAAACAGGTACAGCAGGGGGTTAGTTACAGAGTAAAGCCCGCTCTACACTGTCCCCATCAAACCCTCCCAGGACAGATACAGCACGGGGTTAGATACAGAGTAAAGCTCCCTCTACACTGTCCCCATCAAACACTCCCAGGACAGGTACAGCACGGGGTTAGACACAGGGTAAATCTCCCACTACACTGTCCCCATCAAACACTCCCAGGACAGGTATAGCACGGGGTTAGATACAAAGTAAAGCTCCCTCTACACTGCCCGCATCAAACTCTCCCAGGACAGGTACAGCATGTGGTTAGATACAGAGTAATGCTCCCTCTACACTGTCCCCATCAAACACTCCCAGGATAGGTACAGCACGGGATTAGATACAGAGTAAAGCTCCCTCTACACCGTCCACATCAAACACTCCCAGGACAGATACAGCACGGGGTTAGATACAGACTAAAGCCCGCTCTGCACTGTCCCCATCAAACCCTCCCAGGACAGATACAACACGGGGTTAGATACAGAGTAAAGCTCCCTCTACACTGTCCCGATCAAACACTCCGAGGACAGGTACAGCACGGGGTTAGACACAGAGTAAATCACCCTCTACACTGTCCCCATCAAACACTCCCAGGACAGGTACAGCACGGGGTTAGATACAGAGTAAAGCTCCCTCTACACTGTCCCCATCAAACACTCCCAGGACAGGTACAGCACGGGGTTAGATACAGAGTAAAGCTCACTCTACACTGTCCCCATCAAACATTCCAGGAAAGGTACAGCACGGGTTTAGATACAGAGTAAAGCTCCCTCTACACTGCCCACATCAAACCCTCCCAGGACAGATACATCACGGGGTTAGATACAGAGTAAAGCTCACTCTACACTGTCCCCATCAAACACTCCCAGGACAGGTACAGCATGGGGATAGATAAAGAGTAAAGCTCCCTCTACACTGTCCCCATCAAACACTCCCAGGACAGGAACAGCACGGGGTTAGATACAGAGTAAAGCTCCCTCTGCACTGTCCCCATCAAAAACTCCCAGGACAGATACAGCACGGGATTAGATACAGAGTAAAGCTCCCTCTACACCGTCCACATCAAACACTCCCAGGACAGATACAGCACGGCGTTAGATACAGACTAAAGCCCGCTCTGCACTGTCCCCATCAAACCCTCCCAGGACAGATACATCACGGGGTTAGATACAGAGTAAAGCTCACTCTACACTGTCCCCATCAAACAGTCCCAGGACAGGTACAGCATGGGGTTAGATACAGAGTAAAGCTCCCTCTACACTGTCCCCATCAAACACTCCCAGGACAGGAACAGCACGGGGTTAGATACAAAGTAAATCTCCCTCTACACTGTCCCCATCAAACACTCCCAGGACAGGTACAGCACGGGGTTAGATACAGAGTAAAGCTCCCTCTACACTGTCCCCAGCAAACACTCCCAGGACGGATACAGCACGGGGTTAGATACAGAGTAAAGCTCCCTCTGCACTGTCCGCATCAAACACTCCCAGGACAGGTACAGCACGGGGTTAGATACAGAGTAAAGCTCCCTCTACACTGTCCGCATCAAACACTCCCAGGACAGGTACAGCACGGGGTTAGATACAGAGTAAAGCTCCCTCTACACTGTCCCCATCAAACCCTCCCAGGACAGGTACAGCACGGGGTTAGATACAGAGTAAAGCTGCCTCTACACTGTCCCCATCAAACACTCCCAGGACAGGTACAGCACGGGGTTAGATACAGAGTAAATCTCCCTCTACACTGTCCCCATCAAACACTCCCAGGACAGGTAGAGCACGGGGTTAGATACAGAGTAAAGCTCCCTCTACACTGTCTCCATCAAACACTCGCAGGATAGGTACAGCACGGGATTAGATACAGAGTAAAGCTCCCTCTACACTGTCTCCATCAAACACTCCCAGGACAGATACAGCACGGGGTTAGATACAGAGTAAAGCCGACTCTACACTGTCCCCATCAAACCCTCCCAGGACAGATACAGCACGGGGTTAGATACAGAGTAAAGCTCTCTCGACACTGGCCCCATCAAACACTCCCAATACAGGTACAGCACGTGGTTAGACACAGAGTAAATCTCTCTCTACATTGTCCCCATCAAACACTCCCAGGACAGGTACAGCACGGTGTTAGATACAGAGTAAAGCTCCCTCTACACTGTCCCGATCAAACACTCCCAGGACAGGTACAGCACGGGGTTAGATACAGAGTAAATCTCCCTCTACACCGTCCCCATCAAACACTCCCAGGACAGGTACAGCACGGGGTTAGATACAGAGTAAAGCTCCCTCTACACTCTCCCCATCAAACACTCGCAGGACAGGTACAGCACGGGGTTAGATACAGAGTAAAGCTCCCTCTACACTGTCCCCATCAAACACTCCCAGGACAGGTACAGCACGGGGTTAGACACAGAGTAAATCTCCCTCTACACTGTCCACATCAAACACTCCCAGGACAGGTACAGCACAGGGTTAGATACAGAGTAAATCTCCCTCTACACTGTCCCCATCAAACACTCCCAGGCCAGGTAGAGCACGGGGTTAGATACAGAGTAATGCTCCCTCCACACTGTCCGCATCAAACACTCCCAGGACAGGTACAGCACGGGATTAGATACAGAGTAAAGCTCCCTCTACACCGTCCAAATCAAACACTCCCAGGACAGATACAGCACGGGGTTAGATACAGAGTAATGCTCCCTCTACACTGTCCCCATCAAACACTCCCAGGACAGGTACAGCACAGGGTTAGATACAGAGTAAAGCTCCCTCTACACTGTCCCCATCAAACACTCCCAGGACGGGTACAGCACGGGGTTAGATACAGAGTAAAGCTCCCTCTACACTGTCCCGATCAAACACTCCCAGGACAGGTACAGCACGGGGTAAGATAAGGAGTAAATCTCCCTCTACACCGTCCCCATCAAACACTCCCAGGACAGGTACAACACGGGGTTAGATACAGAGTAAAGCTCCCTCTACACTGTCCCCATCAAACACTCCCAGGTCAGGTACAGCACGGGTTCAGATACAGAGTAAAGCACCCTCTACACTGTCCCCATCAAACACTCCCAGGTCAGGTACAGCAAGGGTTCAGATACAGAGTAAAGCACCCTCTACACTGTCCCCATCAAACCCTCCCAGGACATATACAGCACGGGGTTAGATACAGAGTAAAGCTCCCTCTACACTGTCCCCATCAAACACTCCCAGGATAGGTACAGCACGGGATTAGATACAGAGTAAAGCTCCCTCTACACTGTCCCCATCAAACACTCCCAGGACAGGTACAGCACGGGATTAGATACAGAGTAAAGCTCCCTCTACACCGTCCACATCAAACACTCCCAGGACAGATACAGCACGGGGTTAGATACAGTGTAAAGCCCGCTCTGCACTGTCCCCATCAAACCCTCCCAGGACAGATACAGCACGGGGTTAGATACAGAGTAAAGCTCACTCTACACTGTCCCCATCAAACACTCCCAGGACAGGTACAACCCGGGGTTAGATACAGAGTAAAGCTCCCTCTACACTCTCGCCATCAAACACCCCCAGGACAGGCACAGCAGAGGGTTAATTGTACCTGTGTGTTTCTCATGACATACAGAACTATCACTTTAACTGTACCTGCATGTTCCCTCCACTGACACACAGCACTGTCGGGTTAGCCATTCCTGTGTGTTTCTCACTGATATACAGTGCTATGGGGTTAACTGTACCTGTGTGTTTCTCACTGACATACAGAACTGTCACATTAACTGTACCTGTATATTTCTGTCACTGACATATAGAACTGTCACATTAACTGTACCTGCATGTTCCCTCTGCTGACACACATCACTGTCGGGTTTACCATACCTCTGTGTTTCTGTCACTGACATACAATACTGTCAGGTTAACTGTACCTGTATGTTTCTGTTACTGACATACAGAACTGTCACATTAACTGTACCTGTATGTTTCTGTCACTGACATACAGAACTGTCACATTAACTGTACATGTCTGTTTCTGTCACTGACCTACAGAATTGTCACATTAATTGTACCTGTGTGTTTCTCACTGACATACAGAACTGTCACATTAACTGTACCTGTACGTTTCTGTTACTGACATACAGAACTGTCACATTAACTGTAACTGAGTGTTCCCTCCGCTGACATACAGAACTGTCACATTAACTGTACCTGTGTGTTTCTGTTACGGACATACAGAACTGTCATATTAACTGTAGCTGTGTGTTTCTGTCACTGACATATAGAACTGTCACATTAACTGTACCTGTATGTTTCTGTCACTGACATACAGAACTGTCACATTAACTGTACCTGTACGTTTCTGTTACTGACATACAGAACTGTCACATTAACTGTAACTGAGTGTTCCCTCCGCTGACATACAGAACTGTCACATTAACTGTACCTGTGTGTTTCTGTTACGGACATACAGAACTGTCATATTAACTGTAGCTGTGTGTTTCTGTCACTGACATATAGAACTGTCACATTAACTGTACCTGTATGTTTCTGTCACTGACATACAGAACTGTCACATTAACTGTACCTGTATATTTCTGTCACTGACATACAGAACTGTCACATTAACTGTATCTGTGTGTTTCTGTCACTGACATACAACACTGTCACATTAACTGTACCTGTATGCTTCTGTCACTGACATACAGAACTGTCAAATTAACTGTACCTGTTTGTTCCCTCCGCTGACACACAGCACTGTCGGGTTTACCATACCTCTGTGCTTCTGTCACTGACATACAATACTGTCAGGTTAACTGTACCTGTATTTTTCTGTTAGTGACATACAGAACTATCACATTAATTGTAGCTGTGTGTTTCTGTTACTGACATACAGAACTGTCACATTAACTGTACCTGTGTGTTTCTGTCACTGACATACAGAACTGTCACATTAACTGTAGCTGTGTGTTTCTGTCACTGACATACAGAACTGTCACATTAACTGTACCTGTACGTTTCTGTCACTGACATACAGAACTGTCACATTAACTGTACCTGTGTGTTCCCTCCGCTGACATACAGAACTGTCACTTTAACTGTACCTGTGTGTCCCCTCCGCTGATATACAGAACTGTCACATTAACTGTACCTGTATGTTTCTGTCACTGACATACAGAACTGTCACATTAACTGTACCTGTGTGTTCCCTCCGCTGACATACAGAACTGTCATATTAACTGTACCTGTGTGTTTGTGTCACTGACATACAGAACTGTCACATTAACTGTACCTGTGTGTTTCTCACTGACATACAGAACTGTCACTTTAACTGTACCTGCATGTTCCCTCCGCTGACATACAGAACTGTCATAGTAACTGTACCTGTGTGTTTGTGTCACTGACATACAGAACTGTCACATTAACTGTACCTGTGTGTTTCTCACTGACATACAGAACTGTCACATTAACTGTACCTGTATGTTTCTGTCACTGACATACGCACTGTCACTTTAACTGTACCTGTGTGTTCCCTCCGCTGACATACAGAACTGTCACATTAACTGTAGCTGTGTGTTTCTGTCACTGACATACAGAACTGTCACATTAACTGTAGCTGTATGTTTCTCTCACTGACATACAGAAGTGTCACATTAACTGTACCTGTGTGTTTCTGTCACTGACATACAGTACTGTCAGGTTAACTGTACCTGTGTGTTTCTCTCACTGACATACAGCACTGTCACATTAACTGTAGCTGTGTGTTCCCTCCGCTGACATACAGAACTGTCACATTAACTGTAGCTGTGTGTTTCTGTCACTGACATACAGAACTGTCACATTAACTGTTCCTGTATGTTTCTCTCACTGACATACAGAAGTGTCACATTAACTGTACCTGTGTGTTTCTGTCACTGACATACAGTACTGTCAGGTTAACTGTACCTGTGTGTTTCTCTCACTGACACACAGAACTGTCACATTAACTGTACCTGTGTGTTCCCTCCACTGACATACAGAACTGTCACATTAACTGTACCTGTGTGTTTCTCTCACTGACATACAGCACTGTCACATTAACTGTACCTGTGTTCCCTCCACTGACATACAGAACTGTCACATTAACTGTACCTGTGTGTTCCCTCCGCTGACATACAGAACTGTCACATTAACTGTACCTGTGTGTTCCCTCCGCTGACATACAGCACTGTCGGGTTTATCGCTCCTGTGATTAAACGGCCCATCTCGATGTGTCCGATACAGTGGTTTATCCCCAGGAGCGGTTTCTTCCAAAGCTGGGATAATGTTCGGGCAACGATTGCAACACAAACCAGGGGTGCTCCCATCCCGGGGCCTGTCGAGACAAAGAAGCGCTCCGATAATTCCCAGCAGGAGAATGCGGAGCAATGATCCCATTCATTCCAAGGTGAAGACCCCCAACGCTTCAATGCAGCACATCCATTCGACACATCCACTGCAATATTTAAACCCATCCCTGTCCATTTTTTCCCCATTATTTTTTCATGGGAGGGGGGCATCACTGGCAAGGCCAGCATTTGTTGCCCATCCCTAATTGCCCTTGAACTGAGCGGCTCATTGGCCATTTCAGAGGGCAGTTAAGGGTCAACTACATTGCTGTGGGTCTGGAGTCACAGCTAGGGAGACCAGGTAAGGATGGTAGATTCCCCTCCCTCAAACATCCAGGGTTTTATCGATGGTAGTTTCATGGTCACCGTTACTGAGACGAGCCAGATTTAAACAATTGAATTTAAATTCCACCAGCTGGGACTTGAACCCATGTCCCCACAGCCTTGGCCTCTGGGTTACTAGTTCAGTGACATTACTACAATGCCACCATCGCCCCTGTAAAGGAAATATAATGTTTTCCAGAATATTACTGTGAGACACTGAAGCAGGCTTGTGGGGGCTGTGCGAGTGTGTATGCATGTGCATTTTTGACATGGAGGCAGGTAAGCTAGGATGAGGCCCCAGCAGATACAGTGTGAATGGAATTTGCATTTTTAGGGAAGTTGAGAGGTTGTGCGATTTTCAAAGGGACAATATACGATGTTCACAACTGGCAAGATAAATAAGGCAAAGTTATTAAGTTTATATTGCCCCAAAGTGCTGCTGGCCGTAATGACAACATGAAACGTTCTTACATTCTGGGAAGAGTAGCTTCCAAATAGGTTGGAAACAATGGGATTTACAGATCAAAAGGGGGGAAATATATTTAAGGAAAAATGGAAAGCTGTATGGGTGTGGCTGTGTGAGGTCTTGACTGTGTAAAACAGACTTGTGATGAAACAGTCTTTAGCCATCCTGGAGAAGTTTGCTGTTCCAGTAGCCAAGGTTTTGTTAAAAGCCTTTGGTGCTCCATTGTTGAGTAAGAGGGAATAAAGAAACTGTGAAATATCTCCCTTACAATGACAAGGTGTGCTTGTAGTAATATTGCTGGATGTTATATAGATTAAGAATCTATTTGGACAGTTGCCTGAAAGGATTGTGTAGTTGGGAGTCTAGTTAAGTAGAAATCTTGTGGGAACTGTTATAAGACTAAATGTGACTATAATCTTATGTGGTTTAAGTTTTCTTTTCTTTTGTTAATAAACGTTTCAATCTTTAAACTCTCTAAAGCTTCTGGCTTCTGTGCACAAACCTTCTTGTAATAAATACAAATTGCAAAATTGCTGTGATAGCTTGGCCAAGTTTCACTTTAGGATTTGGTCAGCCTGGCAATTACCACCTGTCCTATCATTACACCCCTCACTAACAAATTAACAATTGACAAACTGTCAATTCACAAAACTTTAACGCTAGCAACATAACCGTCCCATCGAAGACCATTCCTCTAATCCCCGACTCGCCCATCAAAGACCATCCTACTAATCCCCTAACTCTCCCATCAAAGACCATCCTTCTAATCCCCTAAATCTCCCATCGAAGACCATCCTTCTAACCCCCTGACTCTCCCATCGAAGACCATCTTTCTAATCCCCTGACTCTCCCAACAAAGACCATCCCTCTAATCCCCTGACTCTCCATTGGAAGACCGTCCTTCTAAACCCCTGACTCTCCTATCAAAGACCACCCTTCTAATCCCCTGACTCTCCCATCGAAGACCATCCTTCTAATCCCCTAACTCTCCCATCAAAGACCATCCCTCTAATCCCCTGACTCTCCCATCAAAGACCATCCCTCTAATCCCCTAACCTTCCCATCAAAGACCATCTCTCTAATCCCCTGACTCTCCCATCAAAGACCACCCCCCTAATCCCCTGACTCTCCCATCGAAGACCATCCCTCTAACCCCCTGACTCTCCCATCGAAGACCATCCTTCTAATCCCCTAAATCTCCCATCAAAGACCATCCTTCTAATCCCCTGACACTCCCATCGAAAACCATCCTTCTAATCCCCTAAATTTCCCATTGAAGACCATCCCTCTAATCCCTTAACTCTCCCTTCAAAGAACATCCCTCTAATCCCTTAACTCTCCCATCGAAGACCATCCTTCTAATCCCCTAACTCTCCCATCGAAGACCATCCCTCTAATCCCCTAACTCTTCCATTGAAGACCATCCCTCTAATCCCCTAACTCTCCCATCGAAGACCATCCCTCTAATCCACTAACTCTCCCATCGAAGACCATCCCTCTAATCCCCTGACTCTGTCATCAAAGACCATCCCTCTAATTCCCTGACTCTCCCATCGAAGACCATCCTTCTAACACCCTAACTCTCCCATCGAAGACCATCCCTCTAATCCCCTAACTCTCCCATCAAAGACCACCCCTCTAATCCCGACTCTCCTATCGAAGACCAACCTTCTAATCCCCTGACTCTCCCATCAAAGACCACCCCTCTAATCCCGACTCTCCCATCGAAGACCATCCTTCTAATCCCCTGACTCTCCCATCAAAGACCATCCTTCTAATCCCCTAAATCTCCCATCGAAGACCATCCTTCTAACCCCCTGACTCTCCCATCGAAGACCATCTTTCTAATCCCCTGACTCTCCCAACAAAGACCATCCCTCTAATCCCCTGACTCTCCATTGGAAGACCGTCCTTCTAAACCCCTGACTCTCCTATCAAAGACCACCCTTCTAATCCCCTGACTCTCCCATCGAAGACCATCCTTCTAATCCCCTAACTCTCCCATCAAAGACCATCCCTCTAATCCCCTGACTCTCCCATCAAAGACCATCCCTCTAATCCCCTAAACTTCCCATCAAAGACCATCTCTCTAATCCCCTGACTCTCCCATCAAAGACCACCCCCCTAATCCCCTGACTCTCCCATCGAAGACCATCCCTCTAACCCCCTGACTCTCCCATCGAAGACCATCCTTCTAATCCCCTAAATCTCCCATCAAAGACCATCCTTCTAATCCCCTGACACTCCCATCGAAAACCATCCTTCTAATCCCCTAAATTTCCCATTGAAGACCATCCCTCTAATCCCTTAACTCTCCCTTCAAAGAACATCCCTCTAATCCCTTAACTCTCCCATCGAAGACCATCCTTCTAATCCCCTAACTCTCCCATCGAAGACCATCCCTCTAATCCCCTAACTCTTCCATTGAAGACCATCCCTCTAATCCCCTAACTCTCCCATCGAAGACCATCCCTCTAATCCACTAACTCTCCCATCGAAGACCATCCCTCTAATCCCCTGACTCTGTCATCAAAGACCATCCCTCTAATTCCCTGACTCTCCCATCGAAGACCATCCTTCTAACACCCTAACTCTCCCATCGAAGACCATCCCTCTAATCCCCTAACTCTCCCATCAAAGACCACCCCTCTAATCCCGACTCTCCTATCGAAGACCAACCTTCTAATCCCCTGACTCTCCCATCAAAGACCACCCCTCTAATCCCGACTCTCCCATCGAAGACCATCCTTCTAATCCCCTGACTCTCCCATCAAAGACCATCCCTCTAATCCTGACTCTCCCATCAAAGACCACCCCTCTAATCCTGACTCTCGCGTCGAAGACCATCCTTCTAATCCCCTAAATCTCCCATCAAAGACCATCCTTCTAATCCCCTGACACTCCCATCGAAAACCATCCCTCTAATCCCTTAACTCTCCCATCGAAGACCAAATCTCTTATCCCGACTCTCCCATCGAAGACCATCCTTCTAATCCTCTGACTCTCCCATCGAAGGCCATCCCTCTAATCCTGACTCTCCCATCAAAGACCACCCCTCTAATCCTGACTCTCGCGTCGAAGACCATCCTTCTAATCCCCTAAATCTCCCACCAAAGACCATCCTTCTAATCCCCTGACTCTCCCATCGAAGACCATCCTTCTAATCCCCTGACACTCCCATCGAAAACCATCCCTCTAATCCCTTAACTCTCCCATCGAAGACCAAATCTCTAATCCCCTAACTCCCCCATCAAAGACCATCGCTGTAATCCCCTAACTCTTCCATCGAAGACCATCCCTCTAATCCCCTAACTCCCCCATTGAAAACGATCCCTCTAATGCCCTAACTCTCCCATCGAAGACCAAATCTCTAATCCCCTAACTCCCCCATCAAAGACCATCCCTCTAATCCCCTAATTCTTCCATCGAAGACCATCCCTCTAATCCCCTAACTCTCCCATCGAAGACGATCCCTCTAATCCCCTAACTCTCCCATCAAAGACCATCCCTCTAATGCCCTAACTCTCCCATCGAAGACCACCCCTCTAATCCCCTAACTCTCCCATCGAAGACCATCCCTCTAATCCCCTAACTCTCCCATCGAAGACGATCCCTCTAATCCCCTAACTCTCCCATCAAAGACCATCCCTCTAATGCCCTAACTCTCCCATCGAAGACCACCCCTCTAATCCCCTAACTCTCCCATCGAAGACCATCCCTCTAATCCCCTAACTCTCCCATCGAAGACCATCCCTCTAATCCCCTAACTCTCCCATCGAAGACCATCCCTCTAATCCCCTGACTCTCCCATCAAAGACCACCCCACTAATCCCCTAACTATCCCATCAAAGACCATCCCTCTAATCCCCTAATTCTCCCATCGAAGACCATCCCTCTAATCCCCTAACTCTCCCATCAAAGACGATCCCTCTAATCCCCTAACTCTCCCATCAAAGACCACCCCTCTAATCCCCTAACTCTCCCATCGAAGACCATCCCTCTAATGCCCTAACTCTCCCATCGAAGACCACCCCTCTAATCCCCTAACTCTCCCATCGAAGACCATCCCTCTAATCCCCTAACTCTCCCATCGAAGACCATCCCTCTAATTCCCTAACTCTCCCATCGAAGACCATCCCTCTAATCCCCTAACTCACCCATCGAAGACCATCCCTCTAATGCCCTAACTCTCCCATCGAAGACCACCCCTCTAATCCCCTAACTCTCCCATCGAAGACCATCCCTCTAATCCCCTAACACTCCCATCGAAGACCATCCCTCTAATCCCCTAACTCTCCCATCGAAGACCATCCCTCTAATCCCCTAACTCTCCCATCGAAGACCATCCCTCTAATTCCCTAACTCTCCCATCGAAGACCATCCCTCTAATCCCCTAACTCACCCATCGAAGACCATCCCTCTAATGCCCTAACTCTCCCATCGAAGACCACCCCTCTAATCCCCTAACTCTCCCATCGAAGACCATCCCTCTAATCCCCTAACTCTCCCATCGAAGACCATCCCTCTAATCCCCTAACTCTCCCATCGAAGACCATCCCTCTAATCCCCTAACTCTCCCATCAAAGACCACCCCTCTAATCCCCTAACTCTCCCATCGAAGACCATCCCTCTAATCCCCTGACTCTCCCATCAAAGACCACCCCTCTAATCCCCTGACTCTCCCATCAAAGACCACCCCTCTAATCCCCTGACTCTCCCATCAAAGACCATCCCTCTAATCCCCTGACTCTCCCATCAAAGACCATCCCTCTAATCCCCTGACTCTCCCATCAAAGACCATCCCTCTAATCCCTTAACTCTCCCATCGAAGACCAAATCTCTAATCCCCTAACTCCCCCATCAAAGACCATCGCTGTAATCCCCTAACTCTTCCATCGAAGACCATCCCTCTAATCCCCTAACTCCCCCATTGAAAACGATCCCCCTAATCCCCTAACTCTCCCATCGAAGACCAAATCTCTAATCCCCTAACTCCCCCATCAAAGACCATCCCTCTAATCCCCTAATCCTTCCATCGAAGACCATCCCTCTAATCCCCTAACTCTCCCATCGAAGACGATCCCTCTAATCCCCTAACTCTCCCATCAAAGACCATCCCTCTAATGCCCTAACTCTCCCATCGAAGACCACCCCTCTAATCCCCTAACTCTCCCATCGAAGACCATCCTTCTAATCCCCTAACTCTCCCATCGAAGACCATCCCTCTAATCCCCTAACTCTCCCATCAAAGACCATCCCTCTAATGCCCTAACTCTCCCATCGAAGACCACCCCTCTAATCCCCTAACTCTCCCATCAAAGACCATCCCTCTAATCCCCTAATTCTTCCATCGAAGACCATCCCTCTAATCCCCTGACTCTCCCATCAAAGACCACCCCTCTAATCCCCTAACTCTCCCATCAAAGACCATCCCTCTAATCCCCTAATTCTTCCATCGAAGACCATCCCTCTAATCCCCTAACTCTCCCATCGAAGACCATCCCTCTAATCCCCTAACTCTCCCATCAAAGACCACCCCTCTAATCCCCTAACTCTCCCATCGAAGACCATCCCTCTAATGCCCTAACTCTCCCATCGAAGACCACCCCTCTAATCCCCTAACTCTCCCATCGAAGACCATCCCTCTAATCCCCTAACTCTCCCATCGAAGACCATCCCTCTAATCCCCTAACTCTCCCATCGAAGACCATCCCTCTAATCCCCTAACTCTCCCGTCAAAGACCACCCCTCTAATCCCCTAACTCTCCCATCGAAGACCATCCCTCTAATCCCCTAACTCTCCCATCAAAGACCACCCCTCTAATCCCCTGACTCTCCCATCAAAGACCACCCCTCTAATCCCCTGACTCTCCCATCAAAGACCATCCCTCTAATCCCCTGACTCTCCCATCAAAGACCATCCCTCTAATCCCCTGACTCTCCCATCAAAGACCACCCCTCTAATCCCCTGACTCTCCCATCAAAGACCACCCCTCTAATCCCCTGACTCTCCCATCAAAGACCATCCCTCTAATCCCCTGACTCTCCCGTCAAAGACCACCCCTCTAATCCCCTGACTCTCCCATCAAAGACCACCCCTCTAATCCTCCATTTCTCCCATCAAAAATGACCCCTAACTCTCCCATCGAAGACCAAATCTCTAATCCCCTAACTCCCCCATCAAAGACCATCCCTCTAATCCCCTAATTCTTCCATCGAAGACGATCCCTCTAATCCCCTAACTCTCCCATCAAAGACCACCCCTCTAATCCCCTAACTCTCCCATCGAAGACCACCCCTCTAATCCTCTAACTCTCCCATCGAAGACCATCCCTCTAATGCCCTAACTCTCCCATCGAAGACCACCCCTCTAATCCCCTAACTCTCCCATCAAAGACCATCCCTCTAATCCCCTAATTCTTCCATCGAAGACCATCCCTCTAATCCCCTGACTCTGTCATCAAAGACCATCCCTCTAATTCCCTGACTCTCCCATCGAAGACCATCCTTCTAACACCCTAACTCTCCCATCGAAGACCATCCCTCTAATCCCCTAACTCTCCCATCAAAGACCACCCCTCTAATCCCGACTCTCCTATCGAAGACCATCCTTCTAATCCCCTGACTCTCCCATCAAAGACCACCCCTCTAATCCCGACTCTCCCATCGAAGACCATCCTTCTAATCCCCTGACTCTCCCATCAAAGACCATCCCTCTAATCCTGACTCTCCCATCAAAGATCACCCCTCTAATCCTGACTCTCGCGTCGAAGACCATCCTTCTAATCCCCTAAATCTCCCATCAAAGACCATCCTTCTAATCCCCTGACACTCCCATCGAAAACCATCCCTCTAATCCCTTAACTCTCCCATCGAAGACCAAATCTCTTATCCCGACTCTCCCATCGAAGACCATCCTTCTAATCCTCTGACTCTCCCATCGAAGGCCATCCCTCTAATCCTGACTCTCCCATCAAAGACCACCCCTCTAATCCTGACTCTCGCGTCGAAGACCATCCTTCTAATCCCCTAAATCTCCCACCAAAGACCACCCCTCTAATCCCCTAACTCTCCCATCGAAGACCATCCCTCTAATCCCCTGACTCTCCCATCAAAGACCACCCCTCTAATCCCCTGACTCTCCCATCGAAGACCACCCCTCTAATCCCCTAACTCTCCCATCAAAGACCACCCCTCTAATCCCCTAACTCTCCCATCAAAGACCACCCCTCTAATCCTCCATTTCTCCCATCAAAAATGACCCCTAACTTTCCCATCGAAGACCATTCCTGTACCAGCGTAACTTCCCCATTGCAGATCATCTCTCTAGTCTCCTAATCCGCATCTTGAAATCACCCCTTTACACACCCTGACAGTGATACTCATTCTTCACCCACCCTGAAAGTGATACCCATTGTTATGATGCGGCAGGTGGTTTGTGCTGACCAAACCCATAGTGTAACTTGACTATGCTATCACAATGATTTTGCAATGATTTATTTATTACAAGGTTTGTGCATTGAAGTCAGAAGTAATGAGTCCACTACCCCTTTAAAGATTTTAAAAGATTAAATTAAAACATTAACAAAACAAAATTAAAACATAAACACACAGAAGCTTCCAGTTGCACAGTTATTTAGTCTTATAACAATTCCCCAAATTTCTACTTAACTAGACTCCCAACTACACACTCCTTTCAGGCAACAGTCTAAATAGATTCTAGATCTTTAAAACATCCACCAATATTACCACAAGCACCCACTATTGCTCTAAGGGAGGTATTTCACAGCTTCTTTTCCCCCTCTCACTTGACAATGGAACTCCAAAGGCTTTTAACACAACTGTGGTTACAGGAACAGCAAACTTCTCCAGGATGGCGAGAGGCTTTTCCCACCCGTCTGCTTCACACAGTGCACATTTCAAGATCTCACATGGCCAACCACATACAGCTTTCCATCCTTCTTTAACTATTGTTATGACACAGCCAATGGTAAATGCTGAGCTACTCCAATCCCAAAGGGAAACTTGAAACAAATGCCACAACTGTTTGAAACTTGTATAACTTTCAAGATGTGGGCCTTGAATTCAGTACTAATAGGACCACCAAGTCGTATAGGTTTCTTACAAGACTAAATTAAACCTTTATTAATAGAAGAAATTATTTTAAGTACATACATAGATCTACAAATTACTAATATGATAACTTCTAAATCCCCTTGTTAATCTAACACACAGTTCATTAAGGCAACAGTAAGACACATAGATTTCTAAAGGCCCAGGCAAAGAAACATGATACCCTGAGCAATCTAATTCAAAGTGAGTTTTCTTAACTTCAGCTCTTTGTAGACGGCAGCTTGAGACTTTGATGCTGAAGGCTTTTCACACTAGTTTAGATCTTAGAATGCCTTTCCTTACACACAACCTTCACTCCTTTATACACATTTTCCTCTTTGAACGCAAATTCCCATTGTTTCACTATGTCTTTGGACTTTACCTCTCTGATCATAAAAAAATCCCTCATAATACCAATTCTACCGGTAATGTTTGGGAAAAATAAACACACTGTTTCTGAACTTCACTGGCTGGGTGACACATTTCACCCCTCATTTGAAATCAATCAAGTCTGGTTTACTTAAAAATGCAAATGTTCCCTTCACATCTATGTCTACCTACTCAATATTTCAAACCTCGCTTATCTTCTGATACATCAAAGCCTTCAGACCAGCTGCGTTTAATGCAATTAAGGCAAGTGCACACATGCACACGACTATTGCTCTACTTTACAATAAATTCCAACAACATTATGAGAACTATTATATCTTCCTGACAATATATTTCCTCATTTTTGATTTGTAAATCCCATTGTTTACACCTGTCTTTGGAATTTACTTTTCCCAGAATATAAAAATTATTCATGTTTTTATGGCCAGCACTTGGGGAAAAATTAACGTAATAACTTTGTCTTATTTATTTTGTCAGGTGTAAACATCTTCTCATGTCCCTTTTGAAAAGCCAACAGCCTCTCCACTGATATAAAAATGCCAATTCCATTGTCCATTAGCATTTCAAATACCTGTTTTTTACACTTAACCCCTTTCATGATTCAAACTTCAGAGTCTAACAGTCTGCAGTTTATTTCAATTATTCACACACACGTACACAAACATAAGCCTGCTTTAAAGTGTCCCACAGTAATATCAGGAAAAAATATGATAGTTCCTTTATACCATTATTCACCCACTCTAACAGTGATACCCATTCTTCACCCATGCTGACAGTGATACCCACCCTTCACATACCCTGACAGTGATACCCATCCTTCACCCACCTTGCCAGTGATGCCCATTCTTCACCCACCCTGTGTTATGACATGGCAGGTGGTATTTGCCGGGCTGACCAAAACCCAAAGGGAAACTTGGCCAAGCTATCACAACAATTTGCGATTTGTATTTTATTACGAGAAGGTAGGTGCACTGAAGTTAGAAGTGAAGATTCCATCAGCACATTTGGAGATTTTAAATATTAAGTTAAAACATTTATTTACAAAATAAAGCAAAGCTTAAACACACAAGATTGCAGTTGCACAGTTAAATTTATATTTCAACATTTCCGAAGAAAGTTCTACTTAAGCCCAACTCCCAAATAAACACCCTTTTCAAGGCAACAGTCCAAGTAGATTCGTAATCTTTCAAAGGTCCAGTAATATTACCACAAGGCACAAACTCTTGCTATAAGGGAGGTATTTCACAGCTTCTCTCTCCTTCTCACTCGACAATGGAAACACAAGGCTTTTAACAAAACCTTGCTTTCTGGGACAAACAAGCACTTCCCTGGAGCGGCTAGAGTTTGCTCCTCACAGGTCTGTCTTCATACAGTCCACCTTTCAAAATCTCACATGGCCACTCCCTTCATATAGCTTTCAATCTATCCTTAAACAAACTTTCTCCCCTTTGATCTTTAAACACTTTGTATTAACTTCCTTTGGAAGTTACTTTTCCCAGAATATAAAAATCTTTCATGTTGCCATTATGGCCAACGCTTTTGGGAAAAGTAAACTTGATACTTTGTCTTATTTATGATGTTTGCCACTTGTAAAGCTTCCTGATCAGCCTCTTTGAAATTCAATAGCTAACAATTCACTCCTCACTTATCTCTGAATACAAATTCCCATTCATACTGTATCTACTGGGATCTCAACTTAGATTCTCCATCTCCATTTCAAGATGCCTGCTTTCACATATAACACCCTTGATGATTTAAACCTTGCAGTCTGACTGTCTTCAGTTTAATTTAGTCTCTCACACATACACACACACACACACACACCACAATCCTGCTTCACTATAATATTAGGAAAAATTATATTCTCTTTACACTGTGACAGCGACAGCCATTCTTCACCCACCCCGACAGTGATACCAACCCTTCACCCACTCAGGCCATGATTACCATTCTTCACCCACCCCGACAGTGATACCCACCCTTCACCCACTCAGGCCATGATAACCATTCTTCACCCACCCTGACAGTGATACCCACCCTTCACCCACTCAGGCCATGATAACTATTCTTCACCCACCCTGACAGTGATACCCACCCTTCACCCACTCAGGCGGTGATAACCATTCTTCACCCACCCTGACAGTGATACCCACCCTTCACCCACTCAGGCGGTAATAACCATTCATCACCCACCCCGACAGTGATACCCACCCTTCACCCACTCAGGCGGTGATAACCATTCTTCACCCACCCTGACAGTGATCCGCACCCTTCACCCACTCAGGCGGTGATAACCATTCTTCACCCACCCTGACAGTGACCGCACCCTTCACCCACTCAGGCGGTGATAACCATTCTTCACCCACACCGACAGTGATCCGCACCCTTCACCCATTCAGGCGGTGATACCCACCCTGACCCTCCAAGTGGGAATTGTGCTAATCTTGTAGATCCATCAAGCTTGTAATATTCTACCGAAGAGGACTGATGCCAGCCTGGGTCAAATTCTTACCTTTTGTGTAAGCAATACAATCAATCTCCTGCGGTTTGATACCTGCCAGATCCAACGCCTCACTCGTCACATCCAGAACACAGGCCTGGTGATGTTTTGCTGTGTCCCTGGGGAGGAAACCTTCAAAAAAGAATGAAATCAGCTTCCAGCCCATAGCTCCCACCCAGGTATCTGTTATTCCATATGTGATCCCACCCTACCACTGACCACCTCGATTAGATTCCAACCCGTAATTCACACCCGGTTTTCCAGGTGTAAGCCCTCGATTAGATTTCAGTCTGTAACTCACTCCCGGGTATCTGTTATTCTATATATAAACCACCCCGAACCCCTCGATTAGATTCCAGTCTGTAACTCACTCCCGGGTATCTGTTATTCTATCTATAAACCATCCCCGAACCCCTCGATTAGATTCCAGTCTGTAACTCACTCCCGGGTATCTGTTATTCTATATATAAACCCCACCGAAGCCCTCGATTAGATTCCAGTCTGTAACTCACTCCCGGGTATCTCTTATTCTATACATAAACCCCCCCGAACCCCTCGATTAGATTCCAGTCTGTAACTCACTCCCGGGTATCTGTTATTCTGTACATAAAGCCCCCCGAAGCCCTCGATTAGATTCCAGTCTGTAACTCACTCCCGGGTATCTGTTATTCTATATATAAACCCCCCCGAAGCCCTCGATTAGATTCCAGTCTGTAACTCACTCCTCGGTATCTGTTATTCTATATATAAACCCCCCGAACCCCTCGATTAGATTCCAGTCTGTAACTCACTCCCGGGTATCTGTTATTCTATATATAACCCCCCCGAACCCCTCGATTAGATTCCAGTCTGTAACTCACTCCCGGGTATCTGTTATTCTATACATAAAGCCCCCCGAACCCCTCGATTAGATTCCAGTCTGTAACTCACTCCCAGGTATCTGTTATTCTATATATAAACCACCCCGAACCCCTCGATTACATTCCTGTCTGTAACTCACTCCCGGGTATCTGTTATTCTATAAATAAACCACCCTGAACCCCTCGATTAGATTCCAGTCTGTAACTCACTCCCGGGTATCTGTTATTCTATATATAAACCACCCCGAACCCCTCGATTAGATTCCAGTCTGTAACTCACTCCCGGGTATCTGTTATTCTATACATAAACCACCCCGACCCCCTCGATTTGATTCCAGTCTATAACTCACTCCCGGGTATCTGTTATTCTATACATAAACCACCCCGAACCCCTCGATTACATTCCTGTCTGTAACTCACTCCCGGGAATCTGTTATTCTATATATAAACTCCCCCGAACCCCTCGATTACATTCCTGTCTGTAACTCACTCCCGGGTATCTGTTATTCTATATATAAACTCCCCCGAAGCCCTCGATTACATTCCTGTCTGTAACTCACTCCCGGGTATCTGTTATTCTATATATAAACACCCCGAACCCCTCGATTAGATTCCAGTCTGTAACTCACTCCCGGGTATCTGTTATTTTATACATAAACCACCCCGATCCCCTCGATTAGATTCCAGTCTGTAACTCACTCCCGGGTATCTGTTATTCTATACATAAACACCTCCGAACCCCTCGATCAGATTCCAGTCTGTAACTCACTCCCGGGTATCTGTTATTCTATATATAAACCCCACCGAACCCCTCGATTAGATTCCAGTCTGTAACTCACTCCCGGGTATCTGTTATTCTATACATAAACCAGCACAAAACCCTCGATTAGATTCCAGTCTGTAACTCACTCCCGGGTATCTGTTATTCTATATATAAACACCCTCGAGGCCCTCGAATAGATTTCAGTCTGTAACTCATTCCGGGTATCTGTTATTCTATACATAAACGACCCAAACCCCTTGATTAGATTCCAGTCTGTAACTCACTCCCGGGTATCTGTTATTCTATATATAAACCCCACCGAACCCCTCGATTAGATTCCAGTCTGTAACTCACTCCCGGGTATCTGTTATTCTGTACATAAACCAGCACAAAACCCTCGATTAGATTCCAGTCTGTAACTCACTCCCGGGTATCTGTTATTCTATATATAAACACCCCCGAGGCACTCGATTAGATTTCAGTCTGTAACTCATTCCGGGTATCTGTTATTCTATATATAAACCACCCAAACCCCTCGATTAGATTCCAGTCTGTAACTCACTCCCGGGTATCTGTTATTCTATATATAAACACCGTCGAACCCCTCGATTAGATTCCAGTCTGTAACTCACTCCCAGGTATCTGTTATTCTATATATAAACCACCCCGAACCCCTCGATTAGATTCCAGTCTGTAACTCACTCCCGGGTATCTGTTATTCTATATATAAACCCCACCGAACCCTTCGATTAGATTCCAGTTTGTAACTCACTCCTGGGTATCTGTTATTCTATATATAAATCTCCCCCCAAACCCCTCGATTAGATTCTAGTCTGTAACTCACTCCTGGGTATCTGTTATTCTATATATAAACCACCCCGAACCCCTCGATTAGATTCCAGTCTGTAACTCACTCCCGGGTATCTGTTATTCTATATATAAACTCCCCCGAACCCCTCGATTAGATTCCAGTCTGTAACTCACTCCCGGGTATCTGTTATTCTATATATAAACCCCACCAAACCCCTCGATTAGATTCCAGACGGTACCTCACTCCCGGGTATCTGTTATTCTATACATAAACCACCACAAAACCCTCGATTAGATTCCAGTCTGTAACTCACTCCCGGGTATCTGTTATTCTATATATAAACACCCCCGAACCCCTCGATTAGATTCCAGTCTGTAACTCACTCCCGGGTATCTGTTATTCTATATTTAAACACCCCCGAAGCCCTCGATTAGATTCCAGTCTGTAGCTCATTCCGGGTATCTGTTATTTTATATATAAACCACCCCGAACCCCTCGATTAGATTCCAGTCTGTAACTCACTCCCGGGTATCTGTTATTCTATATATAAACTCCCCCGAACCCCTCGATTAGATTCCAGTCTGTAACTCACTCCCGGGTATCTGTTATTCTATATATAAACCCCACCAAACCCCTCGATTAGATTCCAGACGGTACCTCACTCCCGGGTATCTGTTATTCTATACATAAACCACCACAAAACCCTCGATTAGATTCCAGTCTGTAACTCACTCCTGGGTATCTGTTATTCTATATATAAACACCCCCGAACCCCTCGATTAGATTCCAGTCTGTAACTCACTCCCGGGTATCTGTTATTCTATATATAAACACCCCCGAAGCCCTCGATTAGATTCCAGTCTGTAGCTCATTCCGGGTATCTGTTATTTTATATATAAACCACCCTGAACCCCTCGATTAGATTCCAGTCTGTAACTCACTCCCGGGTATCTGTTATTCTATATTTAAACCACCCCGAAACCCTCGATTAGATTCCAGTCTGTAACTCACTCCCGGGTATCTGTTATTCTATATATAAACCAGCACAAAACCCTCGATTAGATTCCAGTCTGTAACTCACTCCCGGCTATCTGTTATTCTATATATAAACACCCCCGAGGCCCTCGATTAGATTTCAGTCTGTAACTCATTCCGGGTATCTGTTATTCTATATATAAATCTCCCCCCAAACCCCTCAATTAGATTCTAGTCTGTAACTCACTCCCGGGTATCTGTTATTCTATACATAAACCACCCCCCTCCAAACCCTGAATTGGAATGCTTCATCTATGTCTGTGCTGCTGACCTTGTCCGGGTGGTGTAATGTAAGTCCTTCTCGGGTTGGACAACACCACCCCATCCTTGATGATGCCAACGCCAATTTTATTGGCACTCCCCTCAAATCCGATAACGATCGTCATGGCAAAACTCTGAAGGGCAGGAGATCAACAGGTGGAGAGGTTAGCATTTCTGCTCCAGGAACACTCTCTATCGTCGCAACTCCCACCATCCCACAGGCCTCTCTCTCTATGTCACTGGCCTCTCTCCTTCCATCATGATTGCCTCTCTCTCTCTCATGGCGGCCTCTCTCTCTATCATGGTGGCCCCTCTCTCTCTCTATCATGGTGGCCCCTCTCTCTCTCTCTCTATCACGGTGGCCCCTCTCTCTCTCTCTCTCTGTCACAGTGACCCCTCTCTCTCTCTATCATGGTGGCCCCTCTCTTTATATCAGGGTGGCCCCTCGCTCTCTCTCTCTGTCACAGTGGCCCCTCTCTATCTCTATCACGGTGGCCCCTCTCTCTCTCTCTCACGGTGGCCTCTCTCTGTCACAGTGGCCTCTGTCTCTCTCTCTCTATATCATGGTGACTTCTCTCTCTCTCGTGGCAGCCTCTCTCTCTCTCTCTCTATCATGGTGTCCTCTCTCTCTCTCTCTATCATGGTAGTCTCTCTCTCTCTATCATGGTAGTCTCTCTCTCTCTATCACAGTCACATCTCTCTCCAATAGTCACATTTCTCTCGAGCACACTTTCCACATTTGCTCTACAGCTTAGGCTTCTGTGTCCCTGAACATTGTTTCCCTTTAACCTTTAACCAATTGTAAGGGGAATGGGATATAAAAGAAGGGAAGTTTTACTGCAGCTGTACAGGGAATTGGTCAGACCACATCTGGAATACTGTGTAAAGTTTTGGTCTCCATATTTGAAAAAGGATATAAAACATTGGAAGCAGTTCAGAGGTCAACTGGGCTGATTTCTGGGATTAAAGCATTGTCTTATTAGAATACATTGAACAGGTTGTGTCTATAATCATTGGAGTGGAGAAGAATCAGAGGTAATCTTACTGAAACATATAAGATCCTGAGGGACTTGACAGGGTGGATACAGGGAGGATGTTTCCTCATGTCAAGGAAACCTGAACAAGGGGGCATAGCTTAAAAGGTCTCCCTTTCAAGGTGGAGATGAGGAGAATATTTTTCTCTCCAAGGATCATCGGTACAGGGAATTCTCCTCCCCAGAGAGCAGTTGAGGCTGGATCATTGAATTTATTCAAGGCTGAGTTAGATAATTTTTTGATAGACAAGGAAGTCAAGGGTTATGGTGCAGACAGGAAGATGGGGTTGAGGTGACAATCAGATCAGCCATGATCCTATTGAATGGCGGCGCAGACTGAAAGGGCTGAATGACCTACTCCTGCTCATAAGTCCTACCTTCCTGTGGTATGACTCTCCAATCGCTAAAGCAATGCAGGGATTGTAAACAAAATACCCATAGCTCATAACACTGGCGAACAAAAGCAGAGATACATTTAGTGTTGCAAAGCCCTTTTATAGAGGCACATACGTCATCCAATAATCAATCTAGTGCAGGAAAGTACATGGCAGAACATAAAAGCATAAACACAACAGAATAGGAGCGGGAGTGGACCACTCGGCCCATCGAGCCTGCTCGGCCGCTCCATACAATCGTGGCTGACCCTGGGCTTCAGGTCCCCATATCCCTCCATTCCCAGAGAGACCAAAAATCTGTCCATCCCAGCCTTGACTGTATTCAACACTGGAGCATCCACAACCCTCTGGGCTGGAGAAAATCCCAAAGGTTCACAACCCTTTGACTGAAGAAAGTTCTATCAAACTCCTAGAGGAATGTGTAAGTTTCAATGGGATCACCTCTTCTCCTTCTAAACTCCAGGGAATACAAACACAATTCACTCATCCCCTCATCATAGGATCCCCCTCAGCCCAGAGTCTCCTCCCTTTGGCCTAGTCTTTATATTTAATTTCATTTGAGGTTCACTTCCTCACCCAGTTCCTCTCAGCAATTCCTGTTTCCGGGGGAACCGTTTGACCCGGGCGATTTCTGTTCCGCCGCTTTTACTTTCCCCCACGGGTTTCCGGTCCTTCAGGCTCACCACTTCCCCCGGTCTCCCCCATGGGTTTCCGGTCCCGCGGGCTGCAGCGCTCCGCCGGGGATTCGCTCCCCGCACTCTGGTGCCACTTCTGGGGGAGGTGTCCGGACCAGCCGCCGGAGCATGCGCATGTCTGGCCTCGCCCTTGCCGCCCGAGCCGCGGAGACCCCGTGTGCCAGCCACACGAGCTCCCAGCTTGGAGCTCCGCCCCGAGGCCCCGGCTCCAGCTCGGAGCTCCGCGTCCGGGCCGCCGTTACCCCGGCCCCAGCTCGGAGCTCCGCCTCCCGGGCCCGGCTCCAGCTCGGAGCTCCGTGTCTAGGCCGCTGCTGGCGCGCTCCCTGCTCCTCACTCGCTGCTTGTGGAAGATGCCGAGACGGGCGCGGAAAGAGGTGGCGGCGGAGAAAGAGGAACAGGAAGCGGGTAAACACCGGGCATGAGCGGGAAAACCGGGAATGCACCCGGGATAAACCTCCCCCCCCCCCCCCCCCGGCCCCGGATAACACCCACCCCACACCCCCTCCCCCGGGATAACGCCCCCCCCCCGATAACACCCACCCCACACCCCCTCCCCCGGGATAACCCCCCCCCCCCCGATAACACCCACCCCACACCCCCTCCCCCGGGATAACCCCCCCCCCCCCGATAACACCCACCCCACACCCCCTCCCCCGGGATAACCCCCCCCCCCCCGATAACACCCACCCCACACCCCCTCCCCCGGGATAAACCCCCCCCCCCCCGATAACACCCACCCCACACCCCCTCCCCCGGGATAACCCCCCCCCCCCGATAACACCCACCCCACACCCCCTCCCCCGGGATAAACCCCCCCCCACCCCCCCCCGGATAACACCCACCCCACACCCCCTCCCCCGGGATAACCCCCCCCCCCCCGATAACACCCACCCCACACCCCCTCCCCCGGGATAAACCCCCCCCCCACCCCCCCCCGGATAACACCCACCCCACACCCCCTCCCCCGGGATAAACCCCCCCCCACCCCCCGGATAACACCCACCCCACACCCCCTCCCCCGGGATAACCCCCCCCCCCCCCGATAACACCCACCCCACACCCCCTCCCCCGGGATAAACCCCCCCCCAGCCCCGGATAACACCCACCCCACACCCCCTCCCCCGGGATAAACCCCCCCCCACCCCCCGGATAACACCCACCCCACACCCCCTCCCCCGGGATAACCCCCCCCCCCCCCGATAACACCCACCCCACACCCCCTCCCCCGGGATAAACCCCCCCCCAGCCCCGATAACACCCACCCCACACCCCCTCCCCCGGGATAAACCCCCCCCCCACCCCACCCCACCCCCCGATAACACCCACCCCACAACCCCTCCCCGGGATAAACCCCCCCCACCCCACCCCCCCCCCCCGGATAACACCCACCCCACACCCCCTCCCCCGGGATAAACCCCCCCCCACCCCCCCCCGGATAACACCCACCCCACAACCCCTCCCCCGGGATAAACCCCCCCCACCCCACCCCACCCCCCGGATAACACCCACCCCACAACCCCTCCCCCCGGGATAAACCCCCCCCACCCCACCCCCCCCCCCGGATAACACCCACCCCACACCCCCTCCCCCGGGATAAACCCCCCCCACCCCACCCCCCCCCCCGGATAACACCCACCCCACACCCCCTCCCCTGGGATAAACCCCCCCCCACCCCACCCCGGATAACACCCACCCCACACCCCCTCCCCCGGGATAACCCCCCCCCCCCCCGATAACACCCACCCCACACCCCCTCCCCCGGGATAAACCCCCCCCACCCCACCCCGGATAACACCCACCCCACACCCCCTCCCCCGGGATAACCCCCCCCCCCGATAACACCCACCCCACACCCCCCTCCCCCGGGATAACCCCCCCCCCCCCCGATAACACCCCACCCCACACCCCCTCCCCCGGGATAACCCCCCCCCCCCGATAACACCCACCCCACACCCCCTCCCCCGGGATAAACCCCCCCCCACCCCCCCCCCCCCGATAACACCCACCCCACACCCCCTCCCCCGGGATAAACACCCCCCCACCCCCCCCCGGATAACACCCACCCCACACCCCCTCCCCCGGATAACCCCCCCCCACCGATAACACCCACCCCACACCCCCTCCCCCCGGGATAAACCCCCCCCACCCCACCCCGGATAACACCCACCCCACACCCCCTCCCCCGGGATAACCCCCCCCCCCGATAACACCCACCCCACACCCCCTCCCCCGGGATAACCCCCCCCCCCGATAACACCCACCCCACACCCCCTCCCCCGGGATAAACCCCCCCCACCCCACCCCGGATAACACCCACCCCACACCCCCTCCCCCGGGATAACCCCCCCCCCGATAACACCCACCCCACACCCCCCTCCCCCGGGATAAACCCCCCCCCACCCCACCCCGGATAACACCCACCCCACACCCCCTCCCCCGGGATAACCCCCCCCCAACCCCCCCCAGCCCCGGATAACACCCACCCCACACCCCCTCCCCCGGGATAACCCCCCCCCCCCGATAACACCCACCCCACACCCCCCTCCCCGGGGATAACCCCCCCCCCCCCCCCCCCCCGATAACACCCACCCCACACCCCCTCCCCCGGGATAAACCCCCCCCCCCCCCCCCCGATAACACCCACCCCACACCCCCTCCCCCGGGATAACCCCCCCCCCAGCCCCGGATAACACCCACCCCACACCCCCTCCCCCCGGGATAACCCCCCCCCAGCCCCGGATAACACCCACCCCACACCCCCTCCCCCGGGATAAACCCCCCTCCACCCCCCCCCCCCCGATAACACCCACCCCACACCGCCTCCCCCGGGATAACCCCCCCCCACCCCCCCCAGCCCCGGATAACACCCACCCCACACCCCCTCCCCCGGGATAAACCCCCCTCCACCCCCCCCCGATAACACCCACCCCACACCGCCTCCCCCGGGATAACCCCCCCCCCACCCCCCCCAGCCCCGGATAACACCCACCCCACACCCCCTCCCCCGGGATAAACCCCCCCCAGCCCCGGATAACACCCACCCCACACCCCCTCCCCCGGGATAAACCCCCCCCACCCCCCCCCCCCCAGCCCCGGATAACACCCACCCCACACCCCCTCCCCCGGGATAAACCCCCTCCACCCCCCCCCCCCCCAGCCCCGGATAACACCCACCCCACACCCCCTCCCCCGGGATAAACCCCCCCCACCCCCCCCCCCCAGCCCCGGATAACACCCACCCCACACCCCCTCCCCCGGAATAAACCCCCCTCCACACCCCCCCCCCGGATAACACCCACCCCACACCCCCTCCCCCGGGATAAACCCCCCTCCACCCCCCGGATAACACCCACCCTGGGATAAACCAGCCCCCGCCCCAGGATAAACCACCCCCCAGGATAACCCTACCCGGGATAACCCCCACCCCCTGGATAACACCCCCCCAAACCGACCCCGGGATAAACCCCCCCAGCCCTCCCCTCCGACCCCGGGATAAACCCCCCCAGCCCTCCCCACCGACCCCAGGATAAACCACCCCCCCCCCCCCCCCCCACCCCACCAATCCCGGGACAAACAAATACCCACCTCAATCCCTATGTATGAACTCTGCAGTCGCCCTCATCTCTCCCGTGGCTGTCAGCACTCGCCCTCGCCCTGTTCAGTGAACACATTACTTTTCTCCGGCCTTCGTTACATGGCCACCGTAACCCTAAACCCTGAACCCTAACCTCTCTCTGTTTGGACTCTATTCTATCTGTCTTGGTCTGTCCCTCAGAACCTGTGCCCAAGAAGGCTAAACGTGGTGGGGGGAAGGCTGCTGATGGAGCTGTGAAGGATGGCGAAGCTGTTTCTTCTGCCTTTGAGGACACGCCAGACAAGCTGTTGACAGAGAATGGGAAAAAGAGTGACCTAAAAATCACCTCATGGAATGTCGATGGGCTTCGTGCCTGGGTGAAAAAGAAAAGCCTGGAGGTAGGGACTGCATTCTCACGCTCTGACTCTAAACAACAGTGTCCCTTACCTATTGCAATACTCCCTACTGTCCTCCCTCCCCATTTCCCAGTGATTCCTCCCCCTCGGTTAAAGGGGCGCGTGTCTTGAGGGATCAAAAAACTGTGAGCAACTTATCTGTAGCTAGGCATTGAGAAGGTGACCAAAGCTATTGGCTGTAACCCCTGCCTGGGCAACGATTGTGTCTAAAGTTATGGATAAATTAGTCAGTCAAATAAATAGAGGCATGGTAAGGCACCTTAGTCCTGTGGAGTGCGCATCCTGTTCCTTGTCGGACCTGCAGGCCACTTCTTGTGTCCTGGATAACTACATATGCAGAAGTCCCAGCAGCTGGAGGAGCAGAAGCTCCTGGTTTTGAAAGTCCAGCAGCAGCTGGAGTCACTGCTTAGTTACGTGGATAGTAGTTTCTAGGTGTGATCACCCTGTGCAGGGAGAGCGGGAATAGATGACTGCCAGGTGGTCAAGGAGGGCCAGGCAGGTCGTGCAATAGACCCCTGAGTGCATCCCACTCTCCAACCAGTATTCAGTTCTGAATACTGATGAATGAGGGTGATGGTTCATCTGGGGGGGTGTAGCGAGAGCTAAGTCCATGGCTCAGATGCACAGGGGTGTGTGGGGGTGGGTGGTGGGGCAGGGTACAAAGAAGATTGGAGGAGCTAAAGCAATAAGTGATTTGTTAGGGGAATTGACATGTGTTTCTGCAGCTGCAACGTGGATCCAGGATGGCATGGTGCCTCCTTGGTGCCAGGGTCAAGGATGTTACTGAACGGCTGCAGGGGGGGGAGGGGGTGACCAGCCAGCAGTTGTGCTCCACATCAGTGTGGATGACATAGGTGGATCGAGGGATGTGGTCCTGCAATCAGAGTTTAGGGAGCTGGGTGGGAAATTAGCAAGCAGGACCTCAAATGTAGTAATCTCTGGATTACTCCCAGTGCCACGCACAAATGAGTGTAGAAATCGGGGTGGTGGGGGTGTAAAACGGATGAATGTGTGGCTGGAAAGGTGGTCAGGAGGGAGGGCTTTAGATTCTTGGGATGTTGAGAACGGCTCTGAAGGAGATGGGACCTGTACTGGCCAGACACATTGGTCCCAAGCTCTGCTGAGGTGTAATGTCCTTGTGGGGGGATCTGCCGGTGCTTCTGGGGAGGGTTGAAGCTAATTTGGCTAAAGTTGGGTGGAAGGGTTGTAGCAACCAGAATGGAGCATTTGAAAGGTGAAACAAGATGGGAAAAGGATTTGGGAGGGACAGATAGTATATGAGTGAGAAATAGTAAGATGTGAGGTGAGGTCAGAGCAAGAGGGACTGTAGTCAAGTCTAAATGAGGTCTACATTTGATATATATATATAAATGCAGGAATTGTGGTAAATTTAGTTACATGGGAATGCAAAGCAATGGCAATATTGTACAATTAATTAAAAAAACAGGCAGCACAGGCTAATAAATATTCCTGGATACAAAGTATTTTGTAAACAACAGCTCAGTGGGTTCGGGGGCTGGGACGTGGCAGTATTGCTTCCAGAGAATTTCCTGTTTCGGCTAAACAAAATAAGTGACAACTATCTGCTGACTCATTCCTCGGGGCAATGTCTTGACCAATCAGGCTCAAGCTGCCTGGTTTAAATTTCAACAACGCTTGGCAGTTAACTATCAGTCACCATCACTGGTGCATTCTCCACGGCAACGCTGTTACTCGCAACAAGAGGTTGTGGTGGAAGAATTAATCCAGGCAGGTCTCTTGGTTAAAGCTAGTTTATTTCCAAGACAATTCCTCAGTGCTACAAATTTCCTAGTCACTTTCATGCCAAGTGTTGCAGCTGTACCTTTTTATTCTATTCAGTTTGGGATAGTTAATGCGCATCACCCATTTAACTACCAATTGGTTTTAATAAGACAATTGCCATATTAACAAATGCCGTTGCCAATCAGAGTCCACCAATCAGCACTCTCTTCACATACAGTATAAATTGTTGTTTTCTCCTTATATTGGTAATTCTTGCGAAGTGTCCTGATGACCGCAAGATGAAAAGCTTCGACATGTCTCCTGTTTCGGCAGCACTCAAGCTCTGTACTACCAAACAATGAGAAGGAGAATTTGATA
The DNA here is from genome assembly GCF_017639515.1 of Carcharodon carcharias. NCBI lineage: Eukaryota > Metazoa > Chordata > Chondrichthyes > Lamniformes > Lamnidae > Carcharodon > Carcharodon carcharias. The sequence goes on along the minus strand of NW_024470712.1, from coordinate 1,112,208 downwards.
GTGTGGAGAGTGAGGATGTCCTAGAGGGACCAAGGACAGAATTTCTTTGGTTCAAGTTAAGAAACATTACAGGTACCATTACACTGCTGGGTATGTTCTATCCTTCGTGTGGTGTGGGCTTCGCTGGCTGGGCCCAGCATTTATTGCCCATCCCTAATTGCCCTTGAGAAGGTGGTGGTGAGCCGGCTTCTTGACCCGCTGTAGTCCTTGTTCGAAAAGTTTCACCTCCGGGATGGGAAAGCTCCTAGCAGCGATAGTCCGAGACAAAATTTACAATCACTTGGACAAACACGGATTAATTAACAACAAAACACCGGTTTGTTAAGGCCAAATCATGTTTAAGTAAATTGCTGGAGCTTTTTCTTTTGACGAGGTAACAGAGAGGGTTATGCTGTTGATGTGGTAGACGTGGACTTCTGAAAGGCATTTGATATAGCACTGCACAACAGACCTAGAATAAAAGGGACAACAGCAATGTGGACATCGAGTTGGTTGAGAGTAGTGGTGAACGGTTGGTTTTCGGATTGGACCAAGGTGTGTAGCGAGGCTCCCTGGGTGACTTTACGAGGGCCAGCAGAGAGACGATGAGCTGAATGGTCTCCTTCTGTGCTGTAACAATTGTATGACTGTATGTTTGCCCCTGTTGCAGTGGGTGAGTACAGAGACTCCCGACATCCTCTGTCTCCAGGAGACCAAGTGTGCAGAGAAGCAGCTGCCAGGTGAAGTGAAGGACATGCCGGACTACCCTTACCAATACTGGAGTTCATCCCAGGACAAGGAGGGCTACAGTGGAGTGGGAATGTTGTGCAAGATTAAACCACTGAACGTCACCTTCGGAATCGGTGCGTATTCCTGCAGTTTACTCTCAGCCCTTCCCCGGAAATAGGGGGGTGGTCCTTTCTCATTGTTGGTACTCGTTTTTATTCATTCACGGACAGGAGCCTCCCTGCCAAAGCCAGCTTTTATTGCCCATCCCTTACAGATTTGGCTTTACCGCCATGTTTTCACCCGAGGAGCTTGCTGGGCCAAAAGAACTTTCGAAAGGAAGTTGGTCATGTATTTGAAGACAGCGCATTGATGGGGTTATGGAGAGACAGCTGGCTTGTGAGATTAAATTGGACAACTCTTTCAAAGAGTCAGCTCAGGCAAGATGGACCGAGTGGCCTCATCCTTTGCTGTTAAGATTTTTGATTCAAAACCCTCTCTGGACTTTGCCCCCCTCCAACTCGGCTATCTTTCAACCAGATCTCTGCACTCCTCTAATTCCGCCCATCATTGGCAGCCATGCCTCCCTCTCTTTCTCTCCCCTTAGCTCTCTCTCTCTCTCCCTTGCTCTCTCCGCCTCATGCTCGCACTCTCTCGCGCTTGCTGGCTTTCATCTCTCTCAGCCCCACCTCCACCCCCACCCATCCCGAACTCGATAGACCAATCACAGCCTTTGTATATAACCCTAATGGACCAAACACAGCCCTTGTGTATCACCCCAATGAACCAATCACAGCCCTTGTGTATCACCCTAATGAACCAATCACAGCCCTTGTGTATAACCCAAATGGACCAATCACAGCCTTTGTATATAATCCTAATGGACCAATCACAGCCCTTAAGACCATAAGACATAGGAGCAGAAATTAGGCCATTCAGCCCATTGAGTCTGCTCCGCCATTCAATCATGGCTGATAAGTTTCTCAACCCCATTTTCCTGCCTTCTCCCCGTAGCCTTTGATCCCCTTACCAATCAAGAACCTATCTACCTCGGTCTTAAATACACTCAATGATCTGGCCTCCACAGCCTTCTGTGGCAATAAATTCCATAGATTCACCACTCTCTGGCTAAAGAAGTTTCTCCTCATCTCTGTTCTAAAAGGTCTTCCCTTTACTCTGAGGCTGTGCCCTCGAGTCCTAGTCTCTCCTACTAATGGAAACATCTTCCCCACGTCCACACTATTCAGGCCTTTCAGTATTATGTAAGTTTCAATCAGATCCCCCCTCATCCTTTCAAACTCCATCGAGTATAGACCTAGAGGCCTCAAACATTCCTCATATGTTAAGCCTTTCATTCCTGGGATCATTCCCGTGAACCTCCTCTGGACCCTCTCCAGGGCCAGTACATCCTTCCTGAGAGATGGGGCCCAAAATTGCTCACAATATTCTAAATGTGGTCTGACCAGAGCTTTATAAAGCCTCAGCAACACATCCCTGCTTTTATATTCTAGTCCTCTCGAAATAAAAGCCAACATTGTATTTGCCTTCCTAACTACCAACTCAACCTGCAAGTTAACCTTAAGAGAATCCTGGACTAGGACTCCAAAGTCCCTTTGCACTCCAGATTTCCGAATTCTCTCCCCATTGAGAAAATAGTCTATGCCTCTATTCTTCCTACCAAAGTGCATGACCTCACACTTCCCCATGTTGTATTCCATCTGCCACTTCTTTGCCCATTCTCCTAACCTGTGCAAATCCTTCTGCAGCCTCCCCACCTCCTCAATACTACCTGTCCCTCCATCTATCTTTGTATCATCTGCAAACTTAGCCAGGATGCCCTCAGTTCCTTCATCTAGATCATTAATGTATAAAGTGAAAAGTTGTGGTCCCAACACCGACCCCTGCGGAACTCCACTAGTCACCGGACACCATCCTGAGAAGGATCCCCTTATCCCCAATCTCTGTCTCCTGCCAGACAGCCAATCTTCTATCCATGCTAGTACCTTGCCTCTAACACCATGGGCTCTTATCTTACTGAACAGCCTCCTGTGCGGCACCTTGTCAAAAGCCTTCTGGAAGTCCAAGTAGATAACATCCATTGGCTCTCCTTTGTCTAACCTGCTCGTTACCTCCTCAAAGAATTCTAACAGATATGTGAGGCATGGCCTCCACTTGATGAAACCATGCTGACTTTGCCCGATTTTACCTTGCACTTCCAAGTATTCTGAAATCTCATCCTTAACAATGGACTCTAAAATCTTACCAACGACTGAGGTCAGGTTACTCGGCCTGTAATTTCCCATCTTCTGCTTCACTCCCTTCTTATATATAACCCAAATGGACCAATCACAGCCTTTGTGTATAAGCCAAATGGACCAATCACAGCCTTTGTATATAACCCAAATGAACCAATCAGTATCTTTGTATATAACCCTAATGGACCAATCACAGCCCTTGAATATAACCCAGATGAACCAATCAGTGCCTTTGTATATAACCCTGATGGACCAATCACAGCTTTTGCATATAACCCAAATGAACCAATGACAGCCTTTGTTTATCATCCAAATGGACCAATGACAGCCTTGTATATCACCCTAATGGACCAATCACAGCCTTTGTATATAGCCCTAATGGACCAATCACAGCCTTTGTATATAACCCTAATGGACCAATCACAGTCCTTGTATATCACCCTAATGAACCAGTCACAGCCCTTGTGTATAACCCAAATGGACCAATCACAGCCCTTGTATATAACCCAAATGGACCAATCACAGCTGTTGTATATAACCCAAATGGACCAATCACAGCCCTTGTATATAACCCAAATGAACCAATCAGTGCCTTTGTATATAACCCAGATGAACCAGTCAGTGCCTTTGTATATAACTCTGATGGACCAATCACAGCTTTTGCATATAACCCGAATGAACCAATGACAGACCTTGTATAAAACCTGAATGAACCAATCACAGCCTTTGTATATAACCCAAATGAACCAATCACAGCCTTTGTATATAACCCGAATGAACCAATCACAGCCCTTGTTTATAACCCAAGTGAACCAATCACAGCCCTTGTATATAACCCTAATGAACCAATCTCAGCCTTTGTATATAACCCTAATGAACCAATCAGTGCCTTTGTACATAACACTAATGGACCAATCACAGCCCTTGTATATAACCCTAATGGACCAATCACAGCCCTTGTATATAGCCCTAATGGACCAATCACAGCCCTGTATATAACCCTATGTCTATGAACCTAATGGCCCATTTTCTCGTGTTTGCTAGGAGTTGCTGAACACGATAATGAAGGCCGGGTTATCACTGCCGAGTTTAACAAGTATTTCCTGGTCACTACATACGTGCCGAATTCCGGCCGGGGCCTGGTGCGCCTGGATTACCGAAAGACCTGGGACGTGGATTTCCTGGCCTACCTCAAGGGGCTGGAGGGTAAGAAGCCAGTGATCCTGTGCGGAGACCTGAACGTAGCTCATCAGGAGATCGACCTGAAAAACCCCAAAACCAACAAGAAGACGGCCGGCTTCACTGCTGAGGAGAGGCAGGGTTTTGGTAATCTACTGTCTGAGGGCTTCGTCGACACCTATCGGCACCTGTACCCCGACACCTGCCACGCCTACACCTTCTGGACCTACCTGGGCAACTGCCGAGCTAAGAACGTGGGCTGGAGGCTCGATTACTTTGTGCTGTCCAAGGCCCTCCTGCCTCACTTGTGTGACAGTAAAATCCGCTCCAAAGCCATGGGCTCTGACCACTGTCCCATCACCTTGCTCATGGCTATGTGAAGCTGAGCCCTCGTGTTCGCTGCCCAATGCCGTCCAAAGGCAATCTTGGCTAAGGGATTCCTCACAACCCCACTTCCATTGTCCAGCAGAGCGGCTGCTTCCGGCCGCCCTTTGACCTTGCGGGGAGGTGAGCTGAGAGGCTCGCTTGACCTTTAGCTGGTCAACAGACCGCTTCCTGTCTCTGGTCAGGGGGCCTTGATCCTCTTTGGGTCACATTGGGTAGTAGATTGTTCAGGATACATTTTATGGGTGGTTTTGGGGGGGGGTCTGTTATCTGCTTGATGTAGGTTGCGGGGGGGGGGTGGGTGCTCTGTTAGATGCTCATTAGGGTGGTGGGTCATTTTGGTGCTCCTGGGGAGAGGGGAGGGGGGTCTTTGCTGCTGGGGTTAGGGGCCTGGTAAGTGTTTGTGTACTAATAACATCACACAGCCACCTTAATGGGTACATCTGAATCAAAACTTACAGTGTCCAATCCCCATCCCCACCCAGCCCCAGCTGTAGTGAGTTCTCTTATTTCCTTTGCTTTCATTTTGAGAAATTGTATTTTTTAATCGTTGTTTTCATCACTAAGTTCCTTTGTCCAGGATAGAGCTATTGAGCTAATCGGCTGGCCCAGGTAGGAGCTAGCAGGAGGAGGGAAGAGAAAGACTCCAGCCATTGGCAGGATCTTTCCAGTGGGGAGTCTGGTCTCTCACTGGGAGATTTCCAGTGGGGAACCTGGTCTCTCACTGGGAGATTTCCAGTGGGGAGCCTGGTCTCTCACTGGGAGATTTCCAGTGGGGAGTCTGGTCTCTCACTGGGAGATTTCCAGTGGGGAGCCTGGTCTTTCACTGGGAGATTTCCAGTGGGGAGCCTGATCTCTGGGAGATTTCCAGTGGGGAGCCTGGCTTCTCACTGGGGGCTTTCCGCTGGGGAGCCTGGTCTCTCACTGGGAGATTTCCAGTGGGGAGCCTGGTCTCTCACTGGGAGATTTCCAGTGGGGAGTCTGGTCTCTCACTGGGGGCTTTCCGCTGGGGAGCCTGGTCTCTCACTGGGAGATTTCCAGTGGGGAGCCTGGTCTTTCACTGGGAGATTTCCAGTGGGGAGCCTGATCTCTGGGAGATTTCCAGTGGGGAGCCTGGCTTCTCACTGGGGGCTTTCCGCTGGGGAGCCTGGTCTCTCACTGGGAGATTTCCAGTGGGGAGCCTGGTCTCTCACTGGGAGATTTCCAGTGGGGAGCCTGGTCTCTCACTGGGAGATTTCCAGTGGGGAGCCTGGTCTCTCACTGGGAGATTTCCAGTGGGGAGCCTGGTCTCTGGGAGATTTCCAGTGGGGAGCCTGGTCTCTCACTGGGAGATTTCCAGTGGGGAACCTGTCTTCTCACTGGGGGCTTTCCACTGGGGAACCTGGCTTCTCACTGGGGGCTTTCCACTGGGGAGCCTGGTCTCTCACTGGGAGATTTCCAGTGGGGAGCCTGGTCTCTCACTGGGAGATTTCCAGTGGGGAGCCTGGTCTCTCACTGGGAGATTTCCAGTGGGGAGCCTGGTCTCTCACTGGGAGATTTCCAGTGGGGAGCCTGGTCTCTCACTGGGAGATTTCCAATGGGGAGCCTGGTCTCTCACTGGGAGATTTCCAGTGGGGAGCCTGGTCTCTCACTGGGAGATTTCCAGTGGGGAGCCTGGTCTCTCACTGGGAGATTTCCAGTGGGGAGCCTGATCTCTCACTGGGGGTTTTCCAGTGGGGAGCCTGGTCTCTCACTGGGGGTTTTCCAGTGGGGAGCCTGGTCTCTCACTGGGGGTTTTCCAGTGGGGAGCCTGGTCTCTCACTGGGGATTTTCCAGTGGGGAGCCTGGTCTCTCACTGGGGGTTTTCCAGTGGAGAGCTTGATCTCTCACTGGGGGCTTTCCTGTGGGGAGCCTGGTCTCTCACTGGGGGTTTTCCAGTGGTAGTGTTTTGCCCTTCATTTCACACTGACACTGGAACCTTTGATTCCCATGTTCAAGCTACTTTGTCAGCGCAAAGAATGAGTGACATACTGAGTGAAACGCTGTAAAATTTAAATTGGAATATGCTGTGTTCCCCAATTCAAACTCAATAAAGCTCCTCAAACCAACTTACTTTTGTCCCCCTCTTTTTGTGGGTCTGCGTATGGGTGTTTTTTCTGCACAGGCGTGTTTTTGACTGTGCCAGTCTGTGTGTGCCTGCCTGCCTGTGCGTATACATCTTTCTGCACGCGCACATGTCTGCCTGTATGTGTGTGCATTCCCACCTGCACGTGTCTTGGTGTGTTTTTCTCTGTCCCCCAATGGACTGCAGTGGTTCAAGAAGGCGGTAACCGCACCATCTTCTGAAGGGTGATTAGGGGTGAGCAGCAAACGCTGGCCTTACCAGTCACATCCACATTCTGTGAAAGGATTTTTACAAACCCTCCTTCACTCTCGTTCCGGCTCAGCACCTCTCTCCCTCCTTTCATCCTTCGCTCTCCCTCCCTCTATATATCATTCTCTATATCTCCCTCCATTCCTGTCGTCTCTTCTTACCCCCTACCCTTTCCCCCTCTCCCTACCTTCTTATAATCCTCCTCTGTCCAGCTCCCCATTTCCTTTCCCTCTCCCTGTCAGAGTAATAGGGCTGCATTCGACACCCATCTGTCGACAGGTTATCCTGCACATGGGCTGACCTCCTGGAGCTGCCTAAAATTTTAAGGTGGGTGCTGGAGGTGTCGGCCACCTGCCTTCGAACGTATTGAGCTCAGTTCGTGGCCAATTAATGGTCAGTTCAGGACCTCCTCCTGCCCCCCCCCCACACTGATAATTTGCACACGACAGGGGGGAGGCCCAAGCCAAGGGCTCGCTCCAGCTACATGAGCTGGTGTCGGGCAAGGCGGGGGCTTCCATTGCGGGTCCTCCTGGGACCATCGGAGGCAGCCTCTGCCCCAATGATTATACTTCCCTCTGGCCCTCCCCCATCCTTTATGGGATGTGGATGTTGCTGGCAGGGCAGCACTTATTACCCATCCCAAATTGCCCTTTACCTGAGTGGCTTGCTAGGCCATTGTAGAGAGCAGTTTAAAAGTCGCATGGAGGCCAGACCGGGTGAGGATGGGAACTTTCCTTCCCTGAAGGACACTAGTGAACCAGATGGGCTGTGAAACCAATAGTTAATAGTCACTATGGTCACCCAGACTGGGACTAGGCTTCAGTCCCGGATTTACTAATTGAATTTAAATTCCCCAAGGTGGCATTTGAATCCATATCCCAGCAGCATAACATGGGCCTCTGCATTACCAGTCCAGTGCCATTACCACTATGTCACCATCTTCCCTAGCCCCTGTATGACCCGGTGTTTTTTATGTCCTTAAGTCAACTTTTTACCCAGTTGAACACTCACCCTCGTGTTCCATGGGCCTCCGTTTTATTAACTAGACTTCTATATGATATCTCGTCGAACGCAGTTTTAAAAGCTATATAGACAACGTCCACCACATTCCCTTCATCAACCTTTTGTTACTTCATCAAAGATGAATTTAGTCAAGCGCGATCTGAGTTTTATAGATCCGTGCTGCTTATCCTTAATTAACTCAAACCTCTCCAAGTGCCTGTGGATTTTTTTTTTAAACCTCATTTTTGTTTCTAAAACCTTTCCCACTGTTGATGTTAAACTAGCTGGCAGTTAGTTGAAGAAGAGGGTCGCATTTGCCACGCTCCAATCCCCTGGCACCTCCCCTCCTCCCCATATCACGGAAAGATTGGAAGGTTTTGTCAAGCTCTTCCACCATCTCTACACCCATTATCTTTATAGCAACCAGTGCAGGTCATCATAACTTTAAGCATAGACAGCCTTTTCAGTATCCTCCTCCCTCTCAAGTTTCATCCAATCCATTGCCTCTGCTATCTTTGCCTCTTGCAATATCTTGTCAGATTCCTCATCCTTAGTAAACACTGATAACATTATGTATTCTCAACATACCCCACACCTCTAAGTATCACCCTCCCCCCCCCCCCTCCGCCCCCCCTCCCCCCCGATAGGATCTTCTACACCTCCTTCTACACGTTTACTCTTTACATGCTAGAAGATTTTTGGGTTTTCTTTAATGTTGACTGCCATTCTATTTTCACATTCTCTCTTTGTCAGTCTTATATTCCTCTTCACCTCCTTCACAATCGGTTGTACCTGTCCTGACTATCACTTGAATAATTCATTTGGTGTGCAAGTGAATTATCCACCCAAAGGTTCCTGTTGCTTTTGCACTTATTGCAATCTTCCTAGCCTGATCCTTAATTTCTTTCTTAAAGATCAACCTTTGTTCCATTCCAGCTCTTCCTGCCAATCTTTGGTTCAATTTTACCCTGGCTAGATCCCTTCTCTCTTTATCTGTAGACCTCACTTGCTATCTCGCTCTTTTTAATGTCTTCTCTCACTTTCACTCCATGACTGTGTTTTCTCCCTCCCTGCCTCTCTATCTCCACTGCCTCTCACTACACACACACATATACTTTATAAATATCGCCGATTCTGATTGTGTTCCTCTTTCTATTTCACTGCTAGTACATATGGCTCTTATTCTGTTCACTGCTCTCTGACTGTCTGTGTTTTGCTGAAAAAAAGAGACCAATCAGAGTCAAGCTGCCTGTTTTAAATTTCAAACAATGCTTGGCAGTTAATTGTCAGTCACCATCAACCGGTGCATTTGCCATGGCAACACCTCTACCAATCAAGAGTCCGCTTGCCAACCAATCAGCACTCTCTTCTCATACAGTATAAATGTGTTGTTTCCCCTGACATTGGTATTTTCTTGCAAATTGTCTGATGAGTGCAAGATGAAAAGCCTCGACAAAAAATCTTTGTTTTCAGCAATTTTATCCAAGTTCTGTACTACCAAATAACTCTGCTTCTCAATTTTCTCTCTGTATCTGCAACTCTGTATCCTAATTCATTTTTCTCCAACTTCTTGCCTGGCTATATTTCTCTGTCCCTCCCTACCTCCTCGCTCTTTCCCTATATCTCTCCTGTTATGACGTGGCAGATCATGTGTGCCAGGCTGACCAAATCCACAAGGGAACTAGATCTGGAGTACTTATTAAATAATTTACTTCACTCAGTTTCTTTTCAATCCTGTAAAGCCCACTAAACCTTGCCTTTAATGATTCACCCAGTACTGGTAACAAAACTAACACTTTTTTTCCCCAGCAACAAAACTACGAGCTGTGGCTCCCCTATCTGCCTTCACTTTCATCACTTGCTGTGATATCTTTAAATGTTCCCTAGTTAGCTCACATGCTCTGTTCAATCTTTCTATGACATTTCATACATAATCCAGGAGAGTAGTTTCCAAATTTTGACCCACCAATTTCTCATGAATTAACTCTTGTGGTCCCTGACATCATGACCATAGAATAATTAAAAAAGACTAAATCCAGTTGATGCATTAGGAGCATCCCTAATAATAAATAACAAGAATGGAATCCCCCTATGCCAATCCTGTGTATAATCCTGACTATAAGCCTTCATCATGGTTTTTAAATTTTGATGCCATCTTTCCAGAGCCCCTTGTGATTCAGGATGGTAAGCTGTTGACTCAGCAAGCACTGATTTCCACTTTTAGTCTTAGGGAGGGGTCCTACACAATCAAACATGAGCATAGTAAAAGGTCCTTCAAATGCTTAAGTTGGAATTAAAGGTGCCGGCTTAATCACTGCTTGTGGTTTCCCTATCACCTGACGTGTGACATGTTCTACAGAATTCGATGACATCTCTGTGCAATCCAGGCCAATAAAAATATTTTTGTATTTTCATCTGTGTCTTGCTAATTCATAAATGTCCCCCTATTGGAATTTCATGAGCTACTCTTAGTATCTCATTTCTATATCCAGATGGTATAATAATCTGATGCACTTCCATCCATTTTTCATCTGCTGAAATATGATACAGCCTCCACTTCCTCATTAACACATTATGCTTAAGGTAATAACATTCTGGAATACATTCTGCCTCTGTTTCTGAGTAAGCCGACTGACATAACTGCTTTATTCATGGATCCTTTTGTTGTGGCTTTGATCTAAACACTTCAGCTTCATTCTCTTCCATTCTTTCTCCCTGAACAAACTTATCAAAATTAATATCAATTAATTGGACTTCAACACCTTTTCCCAGCTTTTAACTTCCTCTTTTTCCTGTTTCAACCTTTGAGCTTGTGAACCCATTACTAAACAATCTGGAAACAATCCAGGATGCTCTTTCTGCAACATTCAACACACACGTCTACCGGCTGCTCAACTACCTGCATCTGTGACCCAGCTATATCATTACCCAAAATAAATTGAACACCTACTATGGGCAAGTTTCCCACAACTACAACAATCACCTCACCTGTTTTCCACTTAGTCTTTAAACTTACCCTCCACAACAGAATTAGCATCTCCATGAACCCCACTTATCATCACCTGTTCCTGCAATACTCCCTCTAAACAACAAATGTCACTCTCCCATAACATTAAAGATTGACTAGTCCTTGTGTCTCTGAAAATTTTAATATCTCTACCTGCTCCACCCTGTACACATGGAAAGCATTCCCTTTCACATGCAAAATCCTTAAACATTTCTGCAACCTGTGGTTACTCCTTTGAGTAAATTGTGAACACATTCCCACTTCTTTACCTATCACTGATTCTTCCTGCTTCACCTGTACACAAAGCACTGGTTTTTTCCTGTGTCTGGACCTCAGAACCCACAGTGCTTTACTTCCAGAACTTGTCTGCATTCCAATTATTCCAACGGTTTTGCAATTTGTATTTATCACAAGATGTGTGGACTGAATTCAAAAGTAATAAGTCCACCAAGAATTTTGGAGATTTTAAATTTTAAATTGAAATATTAATGAACAAAATATAAAAGATTTCAAATAATTTTTCGGGCATGGATTTTTTTTTCAAACCCATAAACTACCTTGTAACCCCTTCCGTAAACAGTCCACTGGGGTCAAGAGGTTTCCAGTTTCTCTAACACTGCTTAATTCCCTTTTCTTGCAAAATGTTGTCTTTTCCAGGAACAGCAGCAACCGGAGTCCTTGCATTAACCCTTTAAGGGCTGGTATCTTTTAAAAAAACACATTCTTTCAGAATGTTCCTATTCTTGAAGATAAATTATTTTCCATGATTAAAATGTTTTTGGCAATATTTACAGTAGAAGGTACAGGTATGGAGAGGGCTCCATGCCCTTACATGTGGCTCCCTAGATCTACACTGCTGCCCTAAACTCTAGGTCAGCTGCCTTCTTACATCACTGTGGGCAGTACTGTACTCAGTGCCAGGTTAACTCTTAATGTGCCAGATAATTCTACTACACCTCCCCCAAGTCTTTATCCCCTGCCTATGGGCTGTCAGTTGTTACTTACAGTTTGATTCAAGTCTTGTGTTGTCATAAGGCTTAAGTAATTCACTCTAGTGTTGCAACCCTAACTATTCCAACTCTAAACTACTTTGTGCAAGGAATGTATCTTTTTAAAAACAAAAAAACTGCGGATGCTGGAAATCCAAAACAAAAACAGAATTACCTGGAAAAACTCAGCAGGTCTGGCAGCATCGGCGGAGAAGAAAAGAGTTGACGTTTCGAGTCCTCATGACCCTTCGACAGAACTTGAGTTCGAGTCCAGGAAAGAGCTGAAATATAAGCTGGTTTAAGGTGTGTGTGTGGGGGGCGGAGAGATAGAGAGACAGAGAGGTGGAGGGGGTTGGTGTGGTTGTAGCGACAAACAAGCAGTGATAGAAGCAGATCATCAAAAGATGTCAACAACAATAGTACAATAGAACACATAGGTGTTAAAGTTAAAGTTGGTGATATTATCTAAACGAATGTGCTAATTAAGAATGGATGGTAGGGCACTGAAGGTATAGCTCTAGTGGGTTTTTTTTTTATTTTATATCATGGAATCTTTTTATTTCTGTTGGACTGTTGTAAAACATATCTTTTTATTTTCTGTTGTAATGTGAATTAAAATTACAATGGCTGCAGTTTGAAATACATGCACAGGATGAGAGATATACAATGTTGCAGTCCTGGAATAGAGTGTGCCATGAAAGAAAGGATGGTACCAGAAAGGAGTCCTGGACCAAGGGAGCTGCCTGACAACATTTTAATTGGCTCCTGACCAGGTGACCAGGTTTTTGTGTGAGGGAAGTGCAGCAGAATAGCTCCCAGCCTGAAAGGAACAAGACCTAAAACCTCTTTCTCCTGGGAGTGGAAGATTCCAGTAATTCCACAAAATAGCTAGCTGGCTTTTTCTCCTCATATCTAAAGCCTGCTCTCTCTGAAAACCCCTGTCAAAAGGCAAAGGGGAAAATCACATTGAAAGGCATGTGCTCAACTAGTGAACTACAGATTGAAAGTGCTGGAAGACCACCTCGTATCAACAACAAAGAACTAAAAGGAATCAAGATCAACCCATCGAATCCTATATTCCAGATTGGTGCAGCTGAACCGTTTTATCCCACCTTAAAATCCATGTTTATGTGCCTTGTTTGTGAGTATAGGGATTCAAGAAGGGGGTAGGTTTTAAGTTATAGTGTTAAAAGTTAGCAGTTCATATTTCTTTCTTTTCCTGTTGGTTAAAGACAATTTGTTCAATAAACAGTTATTTATTTGTTAAGTTTACAAACCTGGTACTTGTATTCTGATAACTTAAATTAAACAGTTAGGTAGAATTGGGGAAATCTGATGGTTTGGTCAAACCTTCCACGTTTGTTGTAGCTCGGAGACCAGTGGGGCTTGATAATACAGCGCGCTATCCCCAGTGAGTTGTGACATTTGTGATTAACATTACACCACTAACAGCATGCATTAACAGAGTTCATACTACCCCATCGCCCCACCCTTCAAGTGTTTGAAATCAGGGTTTAAGGCAGTTTGCAAGTCTTGTACCACTGCAATGTCTTGATTCTGGCTGGTCAGGGGAGTGGTAGGATCGAGGGGCTGTTGACCCTTTGTTGGAGCCGGGTACAGACATGGCTTCATGTACTATTTCCATTGGCGAGTGTTGCACCATGCCTGGTCAGTCAGGTTGCTGTGGCCGTATTTTGGTACCTTGAGTGGTGGCTGTTTCTTTCTGGGTGGACTGGACTGCTATTCATCTGGCTGTCACTTGCATCCCTTCGTCTTCATTTTCTGCCTTTTCTGACATCTGGAAGCCCTCTGGGGTTGAGGTGGAGCTGTCCTGTGAGTGGAAGAAGAGTGTAGAAGCGGCTCACCTTTGTTGAACAGTGTTTGCGTCGGGCTGCTACCTGGTTCCAGTCGGCTCTGTGGCTCCATCACATTGGCTGGTCGTTGCTGGGACTGTGTGTACGTCATCACCTCTACCGACTGCAGCGTGGTCGCTGGTGAAGGCAGAGGCTCTGCTGGAATCGTTCTGGCTCTGGCGTCACCTCCACTGGGGGTGCTGTGGTAACTGCCTGCACTGTGGGCTGTTCTGGCCCTTGGTTCAGCTCGAGAACCTGGAATGAAGCAGAACAGACCTGCTCCACAACAGGGAAGAGAGGCTACAGACAAAGCCAGCATTGCATTCCTGCTTTGTAGTTGGGCTTTTGGGAGGCTGCATGGGGACTGTGGTTATCTTCACATTTTCTGCTGGGTAAGCAGGTCCAGAGCTATGCAAGCATCTCTACTGAGGAGTGAAAAGGGCTGATTTTGCACCATGTACATAACTTCTGTGATCCATTTGTCCCTGTACCTTAATAGCTCTTGGATCATACCAAAGACTGGGAGTTGGATCCTCCATCTCCTGCACAGTGCAGTGGGGTTTCCATGGTTCGGACCCAGCGGCTTCAGAACCATGGATCTTTGTCCGATAAGGCGGTCACTCCGACGCCGGAATCTAACTTGAAATTGGTTAGATGGTCACCCACGTTCCAGAAGGAGGAGCCGTGTCATCTGCTGTTGCCCAGGAAGAAGGGCTGTGTGACTTCTGGTTCGGTAGCCCCAGCTCCAAGGATGGATTTCAGATGGACCACACGGTGCAGAGGGCACGACTGGCATAGCCCTTGTTTGTGACAGTGGAAACATTAGCAGCACTGGCCGGACGTTGGTCCTTCCTGTGAGTGCGTTTCACCCCACAGCGCTGGCATGGTCGCTCGGCAGGGTGCCTGGGGGCTGGCTTATCCTGGCTCGGATGGTCTCTGTGCTTCTATGGCCAGATGTGGTGCACCAAGTTGTGGCTTCTGCCCCATGAAGTGCCCTTACTTCTAAGAATGGTCCGATGTTGGTCCTGCAGCTCGAACTGCCTGGCTAGCTGCACAGCCTTGTCGAGAATGAGGCCTTCCTTGGCTTGGAGAAGGTTGGAGAGCAAATTGACCATAACACCCACCACGATTCTGTCTCTGATGAGTTCTGATTTCAGATCTCCATATTCACATCCTTCTGCCCTGCGGTAGATGTCGTTGATAAAGGAATCGATGGGCTCCGCAGGCTGCTGGACTCTCCTGTTAAATTTGGTGCATTCCAAGATCTTGATGGATTGCAGGTTGAAAAAGAGATCAAAATATATTAAAACATCTTCAAATTTAGCAGATGACTCATCTATGTCTTGCCTGGGGATGATATCATCTATTATCGGCCCAATTGAATAAAGTGCTAACTTCTTCTGCCTCCGACTTTTTAATTTAATCCTGCAGCTGTGCTATATCTGAGGAACCTTTCCCTCCAGTAACTCCAATTGTGAGATTGGTCTTGGCCATAAGTAAGGCACATTGGGGGTGGCAATGATGAATTGAAATCCATGGTCAAAAAATGTTAAAGTGTGGGTGTCCCTTAAGAGATCGGAGGATTTCAAAATGGCGCCACTGGCGTTGACCTGAGAAGAGTTTTGTGCCGTTCGGACTTTTGCGGTAACTTTTAAAATGGAGGCGTTAGGCGGGGAGGAGGAAGGAGCTGCAAAATGGCCACGGGTCAGGACGTAACTGTGGGTCAGTTGAAAGGCATCAGTCTGCCGTGGGTTGGATCCGTGTCAGGAGGTCAGAAGTCTCACTGGCTGGGATGCCAAAAATTTTGCGAGGCACTCAGGCTTTCATTTAAATGGGGATTTCTGCATGTTCGATTTTTTCCCCCCCTTTTGCTGTGCTCCAGACCTGGGGGCCACATGACGGGAGTGTTCAGTCTGAGGTCGGGCTAGTGACAAATGTGCAACTGTGTTTTCTGCCTGACTGATCTTTAAAAGAAATAGTTCGCAGGCCTGGCTTCCCTAGAACTTTAAAGAGGTTGTATCTCACACTGCAGGCTGCAGGCCTGCTAGCTCTGCTTTGTTGAAGCTGCTTCCACAGAGGCACGCTGGAGATTTTAGCTTGAGCTTAACTTCTGCCATTTTTCCGCTGCCAGGCTCTTCTGTCTCTGGAGCCTTTCAGCTGAGTTTTCTCGGCTTCTTGAGTGAGGCTTTTCTTGGACAGAAATTAATTGCTGGTGTCATTTTCTTGATTTCTTCAATCTTCTTACAGAGGATGTGGCTTTTGATCTCCAGCTGCCACCATGTTTTGTTGGGTTGTCACTACCTGTGGCGTAGATACCATTAAGCAGTCTTGTAGAAGTTACCAAGAAGCCTTGATTAACATTACTGAATTATGTACAGATTTACAGTAGGGGGTACAAGTATGGAGAGGACTCCATGTCCTTAACGCTGCCGACCCAAGCTCTAGGTCAGGTTCCTTCTTACTTCATTGGTGGTGGACGGTACTGTACTCAGTCCTAGGTTAATGTACAGGATCATTCTTCTATACTCTGTCCCCGTCTCTTTATCCCTCTCCCTCTTTCCTTCTCTCTATCCCCATTCCTAACTCCCTCTTTCTGTCCCTTCCCCTGCCCTTCTTCCCCTGTCCCTCTCTCTCTGTATGTCTCTGTCTGAATGGCATCTATCTCTGTCATTCAGCCTCTGTCTCTCTCCTTCTGTCTCTCCCCATCTGTCCCTCTCCCTCTCCCTCTGTCTACTCTCTCAGTCTCTCTCTCTCTCTCTCTCTCTCTGTCCCTCTGTCCCTAACTCCATGCCCCACTATGTCTGACCTGCTTCCTATCTCCCTCTCCGTCTGCCTTTTTCTCTGTCGACTTCTATGTTTCTTCCCCCATCGCTACATGGCATCCCTCTCTCCCTGTGCAGCTCTCTCAGTCCCTATCTCTCACTTTGTCCCTCTGTCCATCATTCTCTGTCTCTCTCCCTCTGCATCTTCTACTCTATCCCTCTCCCTCTGTCCTGTCCTCTCTGTTTTTCTTCCTGTCTCCCTCTCTCTGTCCATATCTCATTGACCCTTTTCTTATATCTGTCTCCCTCTCTCCCATTCTCTCTATCTACAAGATGTACTGCAGGTCAGAGGCTAGGAATGCTACAGCAAATAACTCACCTCCTGACTCCCCAAAGCCTGTCCACAACATACAAGGCACAAGTCAGGAGTGTGATGGAATACTCTTCATTTGCCTGGATGAGTGCAGCTCCCACAACACTCTGTCATGAAGATATTAATGTATATAATGGTATTGGAAATTATTTTAAATTGGACTTGTAGTAGAGTCTGTGTCTGTGGGTGTGAACGTATAGGTGTGAGTGTATGTGTCTTAATTGATTAAAGCCAGCCAGTCTGGGTGCTTTGATAAATAGTAGTCTTGAAATGTTAGACAGAAAGGAAGTTAAGGTAAAGGATACATTTGCGTTTTGTTGAATAAACCATTCGAAGACTGGAGTGAAATTTTGCACCTAACTTGGAGAGACCAAGCTATATGTTTATATTACTATTAAAATTGATACTATGAAAGAGGTTTTTTTGTTAGAAGAGGTGAAGTTCAAAGGGCCTGGTGATACAGTGAGAATTTACATTCAAACGGAAGGCTAGGTATATACAAAAGAGTTTTGTGTATGGAAGTCAGAAGCATGGAAGATTTAAGCCTGTAAGGCTATGATGGTGCAAAGGAACCAATTGATAGGAACATCATTTTGGATTTGTCGGATTAAATGTGCTTTTTTTGCCTGGTATCTGTTTAGGTCTATGGGTTATTGCTGCCTTGGGGAAGTTTTACCTGGGAGTGATTAATTTGGGGATTGTTTAATAGTTAATATTGTAGTAATTTGTAGACATGACTATGTGTTTAAATTTGTTGTTACATCAATAAATGTTTAATTTCATTTATATAGAAAACGTCTTGAGGCTTGGTGAATTTTATTCCTGAATTTAGAGCTGTATCTCAAACATAAAATTGAAAATATAGGTTATGACAGTTGTTTAAAATTTCTCTCTGAGATTTTAAATAACTCAGTCTTTATCAACTGTTATGTCATAACAATTCATGAAGCTTGACACAATCCAGGACAAAGCAGCCCATTTGATTGGCACCCCATCCACAAACATTCACTCCCTCCACCACCCACAGTGACAGCAGAGTGTATCAACTAAAAGGTGCACTGTAGAAACTCACCAAGGTTCCCTAAGCAGCACATTACAAACCCACGACCACTACCATCTAGAAGGACAAGGTGAGCAGACACATGGGAACACCACCACCTGGAAGTTCCCCTCCAAGCTACTCGCTATCCTGACTTGGAAGTATATCGGCCGTTCCTTCACTGTCGCTAGGTCAAAATCCAATAAGCCCCCACCAATAGCACTGTGGGTGTATCTACACCACATGGACTGCAACAGTGCAAGAAGGCAGCTCACCATCGCCTTCTCAAGAGCAATTAGTGATGGGCAATAAATGCTGGCCAAGACAATGATGCTTACATCCCATCAATGACCAAAAAGGCCCCTACAGCTCTCCCTATCCCTGTAACCTCCTCCAGCCCCAAAAAACCTCCCTATCTCTGTAACCTCCTCCAGCGCTAACAAGCGTCCCTACCTCTGTAACCTCCTCCAGCCCCTACAACCCTCCCTATCTCTGTAACCTCCTCCAGCCTCTACAACCCTCCCTATCTCTGTAACCTCCGCTAGTCCCAACAACCCTCCCTATCTCTGTAACCTCCTCCAGCCCCTACAACCCTCCCTATCTCTGTAACCTCCGCTAGCCCTAACAACCCTCCCTATCTCTGTAACCTCCTCCAGCCCCTACAACCCTCCCTATCTCTGTAACCTCCGCTAGCCCCAACAAACTGCCCTATCTCTGTAACCTCCTCCAGCCCCTACAACCCTCCCTATCTCTGTAACCTCCTCCAGCCCCTACAACCCTCCCTATCTCTGTAACCTCCTCCAGCCCCTACACCCCTCCCTATCTCTGTAACCTCCTCCAGCCCCTACAACCCTCCCTATCTCTGTAACCTCCGCTAGCCCCAACAAACCGCCCTATCTCTGTAATCTCCTCCAACCCATACATCCCTCCGTAGCTCTGTAATCTCCTCCTGGTCCTACATCCCTCCTGATCTCTGTAATCTCCTTCAACCCTTACACCCCTCCTCCTCTATGTAACCTATTTCAACGCCTACAATCCTCCCTAATCTCTGTAACCCCCTCCAGCACCTGCAATACACCTTATCTCTGTAACCTCCTCCAGCCCCTACAACCCTCCCCATCACTGTAATGCCCTCCAGCCTCTGCAACCCACCCTACCTCTGCAACCTCTTCCTGCCCCTTCAACTCTCCCTATCTCTGTTACCTCGTCCAGCCCCTACAATCCTCCCTACCTATGTAACCTCCTTCAGGCCCTACAGCCCTCCATATCTCTGTAACCTCTTTCAACCCCTACAGCCCTTCTTATTTCTGTAACATCCCCTAAGTTCTACATTCTTTCTTATCTCTGTAATGTTCTCCAGTCACGACAAACTTCCTTATCAGTGTAACATCATCTCAAAGCTACACCCCTCACTACTTCTGTTACATCCTCCAGATCCTATAGCCCTCCTATCACTGTAATATCATTCAGCTCCTACAAGGTGCAATGAATTGACTGTTATGATCCTTGGCCAGACCCCGGCACCTGGGGGGATATCCAGTTAGGGACCAATAACATTTTGTTTGAAGTTTGAGATTCGGAATGCTTTCCAAGGGAATAAAGTCACAAGATTCCATGGGTTTTGAACAAATGAAAATAAACTTCACTATACAAGTTCAGAAAGAGAAAACAATTTGAAAATATTTAATTCATACTCTAACATTCAGTGTAAGTATCAAGTACATGTGAACCACAAGCGAAATGTCATCCAACACACCACACTACACAATAAAAGACAGATGCAACTAAATCCAATTCCATGGATTTCTTAAAGGCCCAACCATTTATCACATTTGAGATAACCAATCTCCCTGAAGCTTCATCTTTTTCATGAGGATTTCCAGTCTCATTGAATCAAAGTGAGAGAAAAAGTATGTGATTCAGCAAAGATGAGCGGCAAGCCAAAAGATTGGACAGATTATAAAGAACAGCAAAGAATGACTAAAAGCTTATCACGGAGACACGGAGGTAGAAATTGTCATTTGCTAATACAGAACTTGAGTTTTGCTGAGAAAGGTTACTTTCTCAAAGTTTTTCATCCTGCACACATGTGGGCAATTGCACGAACAGCAATGTGCTCTGTGTGGGAAGTGGTGGCGTAGTGGTACTGTCACTGGGCTGGTAATCCAAAGATCCAGGATAGTGTTCTGGGGACCTGCATTTGAATCCCACCAATAAAAATCTGGAATTAAAAATCTGATGATGGCTAATGATTGTCATAAAAACCCATCTGGTTCACTAATGCCACCAAGAGAAGGAAATCTGCTGGTCTGACCGACATGTGACTCCAGAGCTACAATAATGTGGTTGACTCTTAAAGCCAACATTTTAATTCCAGGTATTTTTTTTATTGACCATCTGTTCAAACCAGAATGAGAATGGGAAATTCATACTGGAAAGGTAAAAGAAATGCCGGATTGATTGAATGGATAATTTCCATCTGTCTTCACTTTAGAAGATATAACATCCCATAAATATTTGTGAATCAGGAGGTGAAGGGGAGGGAGGTCGGATTGGCTGATCAGTGGCAAATCGAATTTAATCCGGACATGTGTGAGGTGATGCACTTATAGGCAGGACAAACAGGGCATGGGAAATCACAATAAATGGTAGGACCCTGGGAAGTATAGAGGATTGGTTAGCTAACAGGAAGTAGAGAGTAAGGGAAAATGGATTATTTTTGGGTTGGGAAGATGTGATGAGTGGAGTACCACAAAGATCGATACTGGGGCCTCAACTATTTACAATTTATATCAATGACTTGGATGAATGTACTGAATGAATGGCTGCTAAATTTGATGACGACACAATGATAGATAGGAAAGTAATGTGGTAAGAGGACATAAGGAGTCTGCAAATGGATATAGATAGGTTAAGTGAGTGGGCAAAAATTTGACAGATGGAATATTATGTTGGAAAATGTGAACTTGTCCACTTTGGAAGAAAGAATAAAAAATCAGCATATGATTCAAATGGAAAGAGATAGCAGACCTCTGAGGTACAGAGGGTGCCCTGGTACATGAGTCACGAGAGGTTAGTATGCAGGTACAGCTAGTAAGTAAGAAGACTAACGGAATGCTATCCTTAGTTATGAGAGGGATTGAACATAAAAGTAAGGATAAAGCCAAAATACTGTGGATTCTGGAAATCTGAAACAAAAACTAAAATAGCTGGAAAAACTCAGCAGGTCTGACAGCATCTGTGGAGAGGAACACAGTTAACGTTTCCAGTCCGTATGAGTCATTATAAAGGATTCTAAGATATTGCAAATGGTAATAAAGGATTACAATGAAGTATAAAGGAATATAAAGGATTGTAATGATTGAAAACTGCTTATAAAGGATTGTAAAGAGGTATAAAGTCTTATAAAGCATTTTAAATGATTAGATAGTTATAAAATATTGAGGATTGTGAAATATTATAAAGAATAATAGTGTTTTAAAGTCTTATAAAGGATTATCAAGAGTTATAATGGATTATAAATTATTGTAGAGAACTATAAAGAATAATAAAGGAGACTAAAGAGTTATAAAGGATGATTAAGGATTATATAAATTGATAGAAAGGATGATATAGTATAGTAAAGGTTTACAAAGATCCCTAGAGGATTATGAACGACTATAAAACTTCAAAAAGGATTAGATAGCATTATAACATTTTTTGAACAATTATGAAGATTTATAGACGATGATTATTGTTTAAAAGTATTTTAAAGAGCTAAAAAGAATGATCTTGGATTATAGAGTTACCAAAGATTCATAATGAAGATGAAGGATTATAAAATAACACAAATAAATGTAAAGTATTACAAAGTATTTAAAGAATTATCAAGGTTTTTTTTCATTCAAAGGATGTGGGCTTTGTTGGCTAGGCCAGCATTTACTGCCCATCCCTAATTGTCCTTGAGAAGGTGGTGGTGAGCTGCCTTCTTGAACTGCTATAGTTCCTGTTGTGTAGGTACAACCACAGTGCTGTTGCAAGGGGGGAGTTCCAGGATTTTGACTCAGTGACAGTGAAGGAACGGCGGTATATTTCCAAGTCAGGACTTGGATGGGAGCTGGTGATGTTCCCGTGTATCTTCTGCCCTTGTCCTTCTAGATGGTAGAGGTTGTTGGTTTGGAAGGTGCTCTCTAAGCAGCCTTAGTGACTTACTTTAGTGCATCTTGTCGATGGTACACGCACTGCTGCTGCTGTGTGTTGGTGGTGAGGGAGTGAATGTTTGTGGATGTGGTGCCAATCAAGCGAGGCTGCTTTCTCCTGGTTGGTGTCGAGCTTCTTGAGTGTTGTAGGAGCTGCACTCATCCAGGCAAGTGGGGAGTATTCCACCACACTCCTGACTTGTGCCTTGTAGATGGTGGACAGGCTTTCAGGTGAGTTACTCACCGCAGGATTCCCAGCCTCTGGCCTGTTCTTGTAGCCACAGTATTGATATGGCTAGTCCAGTTCAGCCTATGGTCGATGGTAACCCCCAGAGTGTTGATAGTGGGGGAATTCAGTGATGTTAATGCCATTGAGTGTCAAGGGATGATGGATAGATTCTCTCTTGGAGATGGTCATTGTCTGACATTTGTGTGGCACAAATATTACTTGCGACTCGTCAGCCCAAGCCTGGATATTGTCCAGGCCTTGCTGCATTTGGACATGGGCTGCTTCAGTATCTGAGGAGTCGTGGATGGTGAACATTGTACAATCATCAGTGAACATCCCCACTTCTGACCTTGTGATAGAAGGAAGGTCATTGATGAAGCAGCTGAAGATGGTTGGGCCGAGGACACTACCCTGAGGAACTCCTCCAGCGATGTCCTGGAACTGAGATGACTGACCTCCAACAACCACAAACATCTTCCTTTGTGCTAGGTGTGACTCCAACCAGAGAGCTTTCCCCTGATTCCCACTGACTCCAGTTTCGCTGGGGCTCCTTGATGCCACACTCGGTCAAATGCTGCCTTGATGTCAAGGGCAGTCCCTCTCACCTCACCTTGGGGAGTTCAGCTCTTTTGTCCGTGTTTGAACCAAGACTGTAATGAGGTCAGGAGCTGAGTGACCTTGGCGGAACCCAAACTGGGGAGTATAAATATTATAAAGGGTTAAAAAACATCATTATGGATTCTAAACAGTTATCAATGATTTGAAATTGCTATACAGGATTATTAAGTATTATAAATTGCTATAAAGGATTATACAGGAAAATAAAGAATTATAAGTGATTGTAAAGGGTTATAAAATAGTAGAGGGTTATAAACATATATAGGGCAGAATTTAGCTGTTGGCGAGCAGGGGGTGGGGCCTGCTTGCTGACGTGTAAAATAACGTGGGATGACGTTGGGCGGAACCTCTGACATCGTCCTGGTCCATTTAAATTTTCCGGTAGGCGGGGATGCAGCAAAATCAGCTGTGGGCCCACCGACCTGGCAATGGCCAACTGAGGCCACTGACAGGATCATTAAAACAACTAAAGGACCTGCCCGTCAAACCTTAAGCTACTATGTTAATTATGAACATGTTCCATCTCCTGTGACATGAGGGGGACATGTTAGGGAATTTTTTTTTTCTATTTTCCATATTTTTATAAGTGTCAGCGATCTCCCTGAGGGAGCACTTTGCCTCAGGGAGATGTGCGCTTTTTTGTGCGCATGCGTGGAAGAGTGCACCCTCGCTTTTGGGGAATCCCCCGGCCACACAGGAAGGACATAGCGCTTCCCGGTGGACATCGCGCTGGGCTTTAACTGGCCAGCCCACGTAAAATAGCGGCAGGGCCCACTTCGCTGGCGGGTATCAGCTCCCCACCCGTCGGAGATTGGGTCGGCCCAAGGTTTACAAAGTGTAATAGAGGATTATTAATTATTACTTTGTAGAAATGATTATAAAGGATTATAAATATTATTAATGATTAAATCGGATTATAAATCTATCAACTCAAAAGCAATATAATGGATTTTAAATGGTTCGAAAGGTTTATAAAGGATCGTAAAAGGTTATCAGGTGTTAGAATAGATTGTGAAAGGTTGCGAAGTAGCATGAAGAATTGAGTCTGAAGCTCCCCACCATCTCGTCGCTTCCTGAGCTGTTGGTGTTATTCTGGTCCTTGTTGCTAGGTAGACCGCTGATATCTGGCTAGGGACATCCATTTGCATTCTCCTGGCCCAAACAGGTGAGGCCAGCGGGCAGAGTCAGTTGTCAGGTCTGCCCCTGTTCATTGCACCATCTACATCATGACAGGATAGCACCCTCTCTGTTACCCTATCAACAAGTCACGCACCCACCCTGTCACCATATTGACAGGCCCTGCCCATGCTCTGGTCCCATGATCAGAGACCATGCCCTTGCCCTGTTATCAAAGTGACATGCTCCAGATCGCTCTGTTACCACAGGAACATGGCTGTCTCCACCCATTACCAAAGGGAAAGGCCCTGCTCATGCCCACCCCACCCCGTCTGGAATGTGACACGCTCCACCCCTGCACTGTTACCGTGATGATAGTTCCAGACCCACTCCGTCATCATAGCAATAGTTACTCCACCCCACTGTGTTACCAAAGCGAAAGGCCCCTGCCCCAACTCTGTCGCGATAGTGACAGGCCACACTCCTGCTCTGTCACCACAGCAATGGGCTCTACCTCTGCTCTGTTACCACAGCAACAGTCCCCCACCCCCCAGTCTGCCACACCACTGGCAGGCATGCCCCTGCTCTGCCACCATAGCGACAGGCTTCGCCCAACTCAGTTACCATACAGAGAGAGAGAGACAGGTCTCACCGCAGCTCTGTTCCAATGGCGACTCCCCTCACCTCCTTCTGTTACCACAGTGAAAGCCCCCTGTCCCCACTCTGAATGTGAAAAAATTAGAAAATGCTGGAAATGCTCCATGATTCCTTTTTTTCCCCCCTCCATTGAATTAATTGAAGAATTGGAGTAAAGGGATATTTCAGCACATTCTTCAACTGCTCTCTGAACTTAAGTCTGGGTAACGGCATAAATGCCAGTGTTTGTGCAGCAACTCAGGAGCTGCAGCATGAAGCCCAAGTCCTGTACAAAGGGAGCTAGATATACAGGACATATCCCAAATCATACATATGCCACCATATACAATAAAACATTACCATTGCCCATAACAGGATGAAATTGGCTGAGATCGCAAACTCTCCATCCCTGGGTCTCTGGGACTCTCCCTACAGCTGTGGGTCCGGAGTCTCCTGCAGTCTCTGCTGCTCACTAAAATGTGCCTGACGGTGAGAACATTGAGCAGCAGAATCAGGATAAAAGGAACCCCTGGGGTTAGAATGAAATGGAGGAACAAGATTGATCCCCAGACATGAGACATCTGAACTGCCTTCGTTAAATAGCAAAACCAGGGAATGTTCCGCAGTGAATACAGCTCAGCACACTCACTGTTCCCAGAACCACAGCTGCCGTTTTCTCGTTGCAATATTTACTTTTCAGCTTCTGGCAACAAATGGCCACAAATCGATCGAAGGTGAAAGCAACAGTGAACCAGACAGAACAGTCAGTGGCTGCATAAAATAGCATGGCTTGGATATTACACACAGGGAAGTCATACAGAAAAGCACAATATTCGTGATAAACAATGGGATTGTGTCTCAATATCAGGTCGAAGATAACAACCAGTAGGTCCGCCTTTGCCATGGCCACTAGGTAACGAGTGACACATTTGGAAAGACCACACTTTCTGCAAGACAGGATCACAATCGTCACTGAGTTAACTGTTAGGGAGGGGAATAAGTAATCAAATTATACATCAGGCAAGGGCAATGTTACTAGTTTGACTGAGGAAGTACTGAGAGTTTCAAATGTGTAACTATATCCAGTGACATATTGAAATAATTGTACCTGAAAGTACAAATGGGAAGATCTGTGATTGGGTGGAAGGCAGGAGAGATTAACTGACAAAAGCTGAATGTGAAAGGAGAGGGGAGGCAGGAGTGATGGGGGAGCCAGAGATCAGAGGGGAGGCAGAGTGGCAGGTTGAACCATGGGTAATGGGAGGAGTCGGGGTGACGAAGAAGTAGAGGTATTGGTGCGATGAGGGTATGGTGTGGTGAGGGTGCAATGCATGGGTGCTGAGGCTAACGAGAGGAAGTTGTGGCTAACAGGGTGGAGCCAGGGTGATGGGGAAGAGTTGGGGTGGTGAGGGGAGACAGAGGGTGATGGGCTAGTAGGGGGTGGCAGCCAGGGTTGGCAGGTTGCACCCAGGAGTGAGAAGAGGAGGGGAGATCCTTGGATGATTGGTGGTTGGAGACTTGTAGATTGGGGGAGCTAGCAATGATTTTGGAGCAAAAACAGAAAATGCTGATAAAAGAAGTCATACGGAGTCGAAACGTCTGTTTCTCTCTCCACAGATGCTGTCAGACCTGCTGGGTTTTTCCAACGTATTCTGTTTTTGTTTCAGATTTCCAGCATCTGCAGTGTTTTGCTTTTATCTTAATGATTTGGGGAGCCACGGAAAAGGGAGCCAGGCACAATAGAGTGAGTGGGTGGTGATCAGTGAGCAGTCAGGGGTGACAATGTCAGGGTGATGCAGGATGAGGTAGGAGTAGGCAGTTGGGATGGGGAACCGGGGATGGTGGAGAGGAGTTGGAGGGGGATGAGGATGGCATGTTAAGGCACAGCAGATAGTAAATACCAAGCTGCTCAAATCCCAGAGGGAACTTGAAACAGCTGTCACAACTGTTCTGCAATTTGTATTTTATTTCAAGATGCGTGCCTTGAATTCAGTAGCAATAAGTCCACCAAGCCTTAGAGATTTTTTACAAAACTAAATTAAACATTTATTAATAAAAGAAAAGATTTTAAGCACATACATAGGTCTACTATAAATTCCTACTATAATAATTCCTAAATCCCCAATTAATCTGATTCCCAGTTACACCTCTGTTAAAGCAACAGTAAAAACAAATAAATTTCAACAGACCCAAGCACAGCACATAATACCCTGGACAGTGATAATCATTGAGTTTTCTTGTCTTCCGTACCTGTAGACAGTAACTTGATGCAGACAGGGTGGAAGCTTTTCACAATTGTGTTAGATCCTGGAATGCCTTCCCCATTGCACATAACCTTATCTCCTTTATGCGTGTTTCCCCTTTTTTACTATAAATTCCATTGTTCCAATATGTCTTTGCAACTTTACTATTCTCATAATAGAAATCTTTCATAGTGCTCATATTATCAGTAACCTTTGGGAAAGTTAAAAAAAAACTGTTTGGCTTAACTATTTATAGCTGGGTTTAACATCTTACCATCTCTTTAAAATTCAAACTAACCTAATTTATCTAAAAATGCAAACGTTCCTCACACCTCACATTCTAAAACTTCAGCAATGTTTATATATTTAGCATTTCAAACCTAGCTTCCATTTTGATAACTCAAAAGCTCCAGACTAGCTGTCTGCAATTCAATTAAATCCCACCAACCCCCCCACAACAACCACACACACAACCACGCAGAGAAACTAATCCAACTCCCACTATTAGGCTACCTTTAAAATAAATCATAATATTATGAAAATTATTATATTTTCATGACAGGCAGGGAGGCTGGGGTGATGAGAGGGAGTTGGATGAGTAGGAGGCAGCTGCAGGATGCCAGGAGTGACAGGGAGCTGGGGGTTAGATGGGGAGCATCAGAGGTAATAATGGGAGGAATAGGCATGGGATGGGTCTGAACTGCAGGTGAGGAGGGAGCTCGGGGAAAGGGGGTCAGGAGTGATGGGGGAGCTGGGGGAGATTATGGTGACGGGGGAGTATGGTGGGAGATTGGGGTGATGGGTGTGGAGGCTTGGGGTGATGGGTGTGGGGTCTTGGGGTGATGGGTGTGGGGTCTTGGGGTGATGGAGTGGGGGCTTGGGGTGATGGGGTTGGGGGCTTGGGGTGATGGAGTGGGGGCTTGGGGTGATGGGTGTGGGGGCTTGGGGTGATGGAGTGGGGGCTTGGGGTGATGGGTGTGGGGGTTTGGGGTGATGGAGTGGGGGCTTGGGGTGATGGGTGTGGGGGCTTGGGGTGATGGAGTGGGGCTTGGGGTGATGGGTGTGGGGGCTTGGGGTGATGGGTGTGGGGGCTTGGGGTGATGGGTGTGGGGTCTTGGGGTGATGGGTGTGCGGGGCTTGGGGTGATGGGTGTGGGGTCTTGGGGTGATGGGTGTGGGGGCTTGGGGTGATGGAGTGGGGGCTTGGGGTGATGGAGTGGGGGCTTGGGGTGATGGGTGTGGGGGCTTGGGGTGATGGAGTGGGGGCTTGGAGTGATGGGTGTGTGGATCTTGGGGTGATGGGTGTGGGGGCTTGGGGTGATGGAGTGGGGGCTTGGGGTGATGGAGTGGGGGCTTGGGGTGATGGGTGTGGGGGCTTGGGGTGATGGAGTGGGGGCTTGGGGTGATGGAGTGGGGGCTTGGAGTGATGGGTGTGCGGGGCTTGGGGTGATGGGTGTGGGGGCTTGGGGTGATGGAGTGGGGGCTTGGGGTGATGGGTGTGGGGGCTTGGGGTGATGGAGTGGGGGCTTGGGGTGATGGAGTGGCGGCTTGGGGTGATGGGTGTGGGGGCTTGGGGTGATGGAGTGGGGGCTTGGAGTGATGGGTGTGTGGATCTTGGGGTGATGGGTGTGGGGGCTTGGGGTGATGGAGTGGGGGCTTGGGGTGATGGAGTGGGGGCTTGGGGTGATGGGTGTGGGGGCTTGGGGTGATGGAGTGGGGGCTTGGGGTGATGGAGTGGGGGCTTGGAGTGATGGGTGTGCGGGGCTTGGGGTGATGGGTGTGGGGGCTTGGGGTGATGGAGTGGGGGCTTGGGGTGATGGGTGTGGGGGCTTGGGGTGATGGAGTGGGGGCTTGGGGTGATGGAGTGGGGGCTTGGGGTGATGGGTGTGGGGGCTTGGGGTGATGGAGTGGGGGCTTGGGGTGATGGGTGTGAGGGCTTGGGGTGATGGAGTGGGGGCTTGGGGTGATGGAGTGGGGGCTTGGGGTGATAGGTGCGGGGGCTTGGGGTGATGGAGTGGGGGCTTGGGGTGATGGAGTGGGGGCTTGGGTTGATGGAGTGGGGGCTTGGGGTGATGGGTGTGGGCGTTTAGGATGATGGAGTGGGGGCTTAGAGTGATAGGTGTGGGGGCTTGGGGTGATGGAGTGGGGGCTTGGACTGATGGGTGTGGAGGCTTGGGGTGATGGGTGGAGGGTCTTGGGGTGATGGAGTGGGGGCTTGGGGTGATGGGTGTGGGGGCTTAGGATGATGGAGTGGGGGCTTAGAGTGATGGGTGTGGGGGCTTGGGGTGATGGGTGTGGAGGCTTGGGGTGATGGGTGTGGGGGCTTAGAGTGATGGGTGTGGGGGCTTGGGGTGATGGGTGTGGGTGCTTGGGTTGATGTGTGTGGGGGTTTAGGATGATGGAGTGGGGGCTTAGAGTGATGGGTGTGGGGGCTTGGGGTGATGGGTGTGGGGGCTTGGGTTGATGGGTGTGAGGGTTTAGGATGATGGAGTGGGGGCTTAGAGTGATGGGTGTGGGGGCTTGGGGTGATGGAGTGGGGGCTTAGGGTGATGGGTGTGGGGGCTTGGGGTGATGGGTGTGGGGGCTGAGAGTGAATGGGGAGCTGGGGGTGAAGGGGAGGGGGCTGGGAGTGAATGGGGAGTTAGGGTGAAGGGGAGGGGGCTGGGTGTGAATGGGGAGTTAGGGTGAAGGGGAGGGGGCTGGGTGTGAATGGGGAGTTAGCGTGAAGGGGAGGGGGCTGGGTGTGAATGGGGAGCTGGGGGTGAAGGGGAGGGGGCTGGGTGTGAATGGGGAGTTAGGGTGAAGGGGAGGGGGCTGGGTGTGAATGGGGAGTTAGGGTGAAGGGGAGGGGGCTGGGAGTGAATGGGGAGTTAGGGTGAAGGGGAGGGGGCTGGGAGTGAATGGGGAGTTAGGGTGAAGGGGAGGGGGCTGGGAGTGAATGGGGAGTTAGGGTGAAGGGGAGGGGGCTGGGAGTGAATGGGGAGCTGGGGGTGAAGGGGAGGGGGCTGGGAGTGAATGGGGAGTTAGGGTGAAGGGGAGGGGGCTGGGAGTGAATGGGGAGCTGGGGGTGAAGGGGAGGGGGCTGGGTGTGAATGGGGAGTTAGGGTGAAGGGGAGGGGGCTGGGAGTGAATGGGGAGTTAGGGTGAAGGGGAGGGGGCTGGGAGTGAATGGGGAGTTAGGGTGAAGGGGAGGGGCTGGGTGTGAATGGGGAGTTAGGGTGAAGGGGAGGGGGCTGGGAGTGAATGGGGAGTTAGGGTGAAGGGGAGGGGGCTGGGTGTGAATGGGGAGTTAGGGTGAAGGGGAGGGGGCTGGGAGTGAATGGGGAGTTAGTGTGAAGGGGAGGGGGCTGGGAGTGAATGGGGAGCTGGGGGTGAAGGGGAGGGGGCTGGGAGTGAATGGGGAGTTAGGGTGAAGGGGAGGGGGCTGGGTGTGAATGGGGAGTTAGGGTGAAGGGGAGGGGGCTGGGTGTGAATGGGGAGTTAGGGTGAAGGGGAGGGGGCTGGGAGTGAATGGGGAGTTAGGGTGAAGGGGAGGGGGCTGGGAGTGAATGGGGAGTTAGGGTGAAGGGGAGGGGGCTGGGAGTGAATGGGGAGCTAGGGTGAAGGGGAGGGGGCTGGGAGTGAATGGGGAGCTGGGGTGAAGGGGAGGGGGCTGGGAGTGAATGGGGAGTTAGGGTGAAGGGGAGGGGGCTGGGAGTGAATGGGGAGTTAGGGTGAAGGGGAGGGGGCTGGGAGTGAATGGGGAGTTAGGGTGAAGGGGAGGGGGCTGGGAGTGAATGGGGAGTTAGGGTGAAGGGGAGGGGGCTGGGAGTGAATGGGGAGCTGGGGGTGAAGGGGAGGGGGCTGGGAGTGAATGGGGAGTTAGGGTGAAGGGGAGGGGGCTGGGAGTGAATGGGGAGTTAGGGTGAAGGGGAGGGGGCTGGGAGTGAATGGGGAGTTAGGGTGAAGGGGAGGGGGCTGGGTGTGAATGGGGAGTTAGGGTGAAGGGGAGGGGGCTGGGTGTGAATGGGGAGCTGGGGGTGAAGGGGAGGGGGCTGGGTGTGAATGGGGAGTTAGGGTGAAGGGGAGGGGGCTGGGTGTGAATGGGGAGCTGGGGGTGAAGGGGAGGGGGCTGGGAGTGAATGGGGAGTTAGGGTGAAGGGGAGGGGGCTGGGTGTGAATGGGGAGTTAGGGTGAAGGGGAGGGGGCTGGGAGTGAATGGGGAGTTAGGGTGAAGGGGAGGGGGCTGGGAGTGAATGGGGAGTTAGCGTGAAGGGGAGGGGGCTGGGAGTGAATGGGGAGTTAGGGTGAAGGGGAGGGGGCTGGGAGTGAATGGGGAGTTAGGGTGAAGGGGAGGGGGCTGGGTGTGAATGGGGAGTTAGGGTGAAGGGGAGGGGGCTGGGAGTGAATGGGGAGCTGGGGATGAAGGGGAGGGGGCTGGGTGTGAATGGGGAGTTAGGGTGAAGGGGAGGGGGCTGGGAGTGAATGGGGAGTTAGGGTGAAGGGGAGGGTGCTGGGTGTGAATGGGGAGTTAGGGTGAAGGGGAGGGGGCTGGGTGTGAATGAGGAGTTAGGGTGAAGGGGAGGGGGCTGGGAGTGAATGGGGAGTTTGGGTGAAGGGGTGGGGGCTGGGAGTGAATGGGGAGTTAGGGTGAAGGGGAGGGGGCTGGGAGTGAATGGGGAGTTAGGGTGAAGGGGAGGGGGCTGGGAGTGAATGGCGAGTTAGGGTGAAGGGGAGGGGGCTGGGAGTGAATGGGGAGTTAGCGTGAAGGGGAGGGGGCTGGGTGTGAATGGGAGTTAGGGTGAAGGGGAGGGGGCTGGGAGTGAATGGGGAGTTAGGGTGAAGGGGAGGGGGCTGGGTGTGAATGGGGAGTTAGGGTGAAGGGGAGGGGGCTGGGTGTGAATGGGGAGCTGGGGGTGAAGGGGAGGGGGCTGGGAGTGAATGGGGAGTTAGGGTGAAGGGGAGGGGGCTGGGAGTGAATGGGGAGTTAGGGTGAAGGGGAGGGGGCTGGGAGTGAATGGGGAGTTAGGGTGAAGGGGAGGGGGCTGGGAGTGAATGGGGTGTTTGGGTGATGGGGAGGGGGCTGGAGTGAATGGGGAGTTAGGGTGAAGGGGAGGGGGCTGGGAGTGAATGGGGAGTTAGGGTGAAGGGGAGGGGGCTGGGTGTGAATGGGGAGTTAGGGTGAAGGGGAGGGGGCTGGGTGTGAATGGGGAGTTAGGGTGAAGGGGAGGGGGCTGGGAGTGAATGGGGAGTTAGGGTGAAGGGGAGGGGGCTGGGAGTGAATGGGGAGTTAGGTGAAGGGGAGGGGGCTGGGAGTGAATGGGGAGTTAGGGTGAAGGGGAGGGGGCTGGGAGTGAATGGGAGTTAGGGTGAAGGGGAGGGGGCTGGGTGTGAATGGGGAGTTAGGGTGAAGGGGAGGGGGCTGGGAGTGAATGGGGAGTTAGGGTGAAGGGGAGGGGGCTGGGAGTGAATGGGGAGTTAGGGTGAAGGGGAGGGGGCTGGGTGTGAATGGGGAGTTAGGGTGAAGGGTAGGGGGTTGGGTGTGAATGGGGAGCTGGGGGTGAAGGGGAGGGGGCTGGGAGTGAATGGGGAGTTAGGGTGAAGGGGAGGGGGCTGGGAGTGAATGGGGAGTTAGGGTGAAGGGGAGGGGGCTGGGAGTGAATGGGGAGTTAGGGTGAAGGGGAGGGGGCTGGGAGTGAATGGGGTGTTTGGGTGAAGGGGAGGGGGCTGGGAGTGAATGGGGAGTTAGGGTGAAGGGGAGGGGGCTGGGAGTGAATGGGAGTTAGGGTGAAGGGGAGGGGGCTGGGTGTGAATGGGGAGTTAGGGTGAAGGGGAGGGGGCTGGGTGTGAATGGGGAGTTAGGGTGAAGGGGAGGGGGGCTGGGAGTGAATGGGGAGTTAGGGTGAAGGGGAGGGGCTGGGTGTGAAGTGGGGAGTTAGGGTGAAGGGGAGGGGGCTGGGTGTGAATGGGGAGTTAGGGTGAAGGGGAGGGGGCTGGGTGTGAATGGGGAGTTAGGGTGAAGGGGAGGGGGCTGGGTGTGAATGGGGAGTTAGGTGAAGGGGAGGGGGGCTGGGTGTGAATGGGGAGCTGGGGTGAAGGGGAGGGGGCTGGGAGTGAATGGGGAGTTAGGGTGAAGGGGAGGGGGCTGGGTGGAATGGGGAGGTAGGGTGAAGGGGAGGGGGCTGGGAGTGAATGGGGAGTTAGGGTGAAGGGGAGGGGGCTGGAGTGAATGGGGAGTTAGGGTGAAGGGAGGGGGCTGGGAGTGAATGGGAGTTAGGGTGAAGGGGAGGGGGCTGGGAGTGAATGGGGAGCTGGGGGTGAAGGGGAGGGGGCTGGGAGTGAATGGGGAGTTAGGGTGAAGGGGAGGGGGCTGGGAGTGAATGGGGAGTTAGGGTGAAGGGGAGGGGGCTGGGTGTGAATGGGGAGTTAGGGTGAAGGGGAGGGGGCTGGGAGTGAATGGGGAGTTAGGGTGAAGGGGAGGGGGCTGGGAGTGAATGGGGAGTTAGGGTGAAGGGGAGGGGGCTGGGAGTGAATGGGGAGTTAGGGTGAAGGGGAGGGGGCTGGGAGTGAATGGGGAGTTAGGGTGAAGGGGAGGGGGCTGGGAGTGAATGGGGAGTTAGGGTGAAGGGGAGGGGGCTGGGTGTGAATGGGGAGTTAGGGTGAAGGGGAGGGGGCTGGGAGTGAATGGGGAGTTAGGGTGAAGGGGAGGGGGCTGGGTGTGAATGGGGAGTTAGGGTGAAGGGGAGTGGGCTGGGAGTGAATGGGGAGTTAGGGTGAAGGGGAGGGGGCTGGGAGTGAATGGGGAGTTAGGATGAAGGGGAGGGGGCTGGGAGTGAATGGGGAGTTAGGGTGAAGGGGAGGGGCTGGGAGTGAATGGGGAGCTTAGGGTGAAGGGGAGGGGGCTGGAGTGAATGGGGAGTTAGGGTGAAGGGGAGGGGCTGGGAGTGAATGGGGAGTTAGGGTGAAGGGGAGGGGGCTGGGAGTGAATGCTGTGAGCGTTATTGGGGAGTTAGGGTGAAGGGGAGGGGGCTGGGTGTGAATGGGAGCTAGGGGTGAAGGGGAGGGGGCTGGGTGTGAATGGGGGAGTTAGGGTGAAGGGGAGGGGCTGGGTGTGAATGGGGAGCTGGGGTGAAGGGGAGGGGGCTGGGTGTGAATGGGGAGTTAGGGTGAAGGGGAGGGGGCTGGGTGTGAATGGGGAGTTAGGGTGAAGGGGAGGGGGTGGGAGTGAATGGGGAGTTAGGGTGAAGGGGAGGGGGCTGGGAGTGAATGGGAGTTAGGGGTGAAGGGGAGGGGGCTGGGAGTGAATGGGGAGTTAGGGTGAAGGGAGGGGGCTGGGTGTGAATGGGGAGTTAGGGTTGAAGGGAGGGGGCTGGGAGTGAATGGGGAGTTAGGGTGAAGGGGAGGGGGCTGGGAGTGAATGGGAGTTAGGGTGAAGGGGAGGGGGCTGGGAGTGAATGGGGAGTTAGGGTGAAGGGGAGGGGGCTGGGAGTGAATGGGGAGTAGGGGTGAAGGGGAGGGGGCTGGGAGTGAATGGGGAGTTAGGGTGAAGGGGAGGGGGCTGGAGTGAATGGGGAGTTAGGGGTGAAGGGGAGGGGGCTGGGAGTGAATGGGGAGTTAGGGTGAAGGGGAGGGGGCTGGGAGTGAATGGGGAGTTAGGGTGAAGGGGAGGGGGCTGGGAGTGAATGGGGAGTTAGGGTGAAGGGGAGGGGCTGGGAGTGAATGGGGAGTTAGGGTGAAGGGGAGGGGGCTGGGAGTGAATGGGGAGTTAGGGTGAAGGGGAGGGGGCTGGGAGTGAATGGGGAGTTAGGGTGAAGGGGAGGGGGCTGGGAGTGAATGGGGAGTTAGGGTGAAGGGGAGGGGGCTGGGAGTGAATGGGGAGTTAGGGTGAAGGGGAGGGGGCTGGGAGTGAATGGGGAGTTAGGGTGAAGGGGAGGGGGCTGGGAGTGAATGGGGAGTTAGGGTGAAGGGGAGGGGGCTGGGAGTGAATGGGGAGTTAGGGTGAAGGGGAGGGGGCTGGGTGTGAATGGGGAGTTAGGGTGAAGGGGAGGGGGCTGGGAGTGAATGGGGAGTTAGGGTGAAGGGGAGGGGGCTGGGAGTGAATGGGGAGTTAGGGTGAAGGGGAGGGGGCTGGGAGTGAATGGGGAGTTAGGGTGAAGGGGAGGGGGCTGGGAGTGAATGGGGAGTTAGGGTGAAGGGGAGGGGGCTGGGTGTGAATGGGGAGTTAGGGTGAAGGGGAGGGGGCTGGGAGTGAATGGGGAGTTAGGGTGAAGGGGAGGGGGCTGGGAGTGAATGGGGAGTTAGGGTGAAGGGGAGGGGGCTGGGAGTGAATGGGGAGCTGAGGGTGAAGGGGAGGGGGCTGGGAGTGAATGGGGAGTTAGGGTGAAGGGGAGGGGGCTGGGTGTGAATGGGGAGTTAGGGTGAAGGGGAGGGGGCTGGAGTGAATGGGGAGTTAGGGTGAAGGGGAGGGGGCTGGGAGTGAATGGGGAGTTAGGGTGAAGGGGAGGGGGCTGGGAGTGAATGGGGAGCTTAGGGTGAAGGGGAGGGGGCTGGGAGTGAATGGGGAGTTAGGGTGAAGGGGAGGGGGCTGGGAGTGAATGGGGAGTTAGGGTGAAGGGGAGGGGGCTGGGAGTGAATGGGGAGTTAGGGTGAAGGGGAGGGGGCTGGGAGTGAATGGGGAGTTAGGGTGAAGGGGAGGGGGCTGGAGTGAATGGGGAGTTAGGGTGAAGGGGAGGGGGCTGGGAGTGAATGGGGAGTTAGGGTGAAGGGGAGGGGGCTGGGTGTGAATGGGGAGTTAGGGTGAAGGGGAGGGGGGCTGGGAGTGAATGGGGAGTTAGGGTGAAGGGGAGGGGGCTGGGAGTGAATGGGGAGTTAGGGTGAAGGGGAGGGGGCTGGGAGTGAATGGGGAGTTAGGGTGAAGGGGAGGGGGCTGGGAGTGAATGGGGAGTTAGGGTGAAGGGGAGGGGGCTGGGAGTGAATGGGGAGTTAGGGTGAAGGGGAGGGGGCTGGGAGTGAATGGGGAGTTAGGGTGAAGGGGAGGGGGCTGGGAGTGAATGGGGAGTTAGGGTGAAGGGGAGGGGGCTGGGAGTGAATGGGGAGTTAGGGTGAAGGGGAGGGGGCTGGGTGTGAATGGGGAGCTAGGGGTGAAGGGGAGGGGGCTGGGAGTGAATGGGGAGTTAGGGTGAAGGGGAGGGGGCTGGGTGTGAATGGGGAGTTAGGGTGAAGGGGAGGGGGCTGGGAGTGAATGGGGAGTTAGGGTGAAGGGGAGGGGGCTGGGAGTGAATGGGGAGTTAGGGTGAAGGGGAGGGGGCTGGGAGTGAATGGGGAGTTAGGGTGAAGGGGAGGGGGCTGGGAGTGAATGGGGAGTTAGGGTGAAGGGGAGGGGGCTGGGAGTGAATGGGAGTTAGGGTGAAGGGGAGGGGGCTGGGTGTGAATGGGGAGTTAGGGTGAAGGGGAGGGGGCTGGGAGTGAATGGGGAGTGGGGTGAAGGGGAGGGGGCTGGGAGTGAATGGGGAGTTAGGGTGAAGGGAGGGGGCTGGGAGTGAATGGGGAGTTAGGGTGAAGGGGAGGGGGCTGGGTGTGAATGGGGAGTTAGGGTGAAGGGGAGGGGGCTGGGAGTGAATGGGGAGTTAGGGTGAAGGGGAGGGGGCTGGGAGTGAATGGGGAGCTGGGGGTGAAGGGGAGGGGGCTGGGAGTGAATGGGAGTAGGGTGAAGGGGAGGGGGCTGGGAGTGAATGGGGAGTTAGGGTGAAGGGGAGGGGGCTGGGAGTGAATGGGGAGTTAGGGTGAAGGGGAGGGGCTGGGTGTGAATGGGAGTAGGTGAAGTGGAGGGGGCTGATGATTGGGGACGGGTGAAGGGGAGGGGGCTGGGAGTGAATGGGGAGTTAGGAGTGAAGGGGGGGGGCTGGGAGGTGAATGGGGAGCTTAGGGTGAAGGGGAGGGGGCTGGGAGTGAATGGGGAGTTAGGGTGAAGGGGAGGGGGCTGGGAGTGAATGGGGAGTTAGGGTGAAGGGGAGGGGGCTGGGAGTGAATGGGGAGTTAGGGTGAAGGGGAGGGGGCTGGGTGTGAATGGGGCGCTGGGGGTGAAGGGGAGGGTGCTGGGAGTGAATGGGGAGTTAGGGTGAAGGGGAGGGGGCTGGGAGTGAATGGGGAGTTCGGGTGAAGGGGAGGGGGCTGGGAGTGAATGGGGTGTTAGGGTGAAGGGTAGGGGGCTGGGAGTGAATGGGGAGTTAGGGTGAAGGGGAGGGGCGCTGGGATGTGAATGGGGAGTGAGGGTGAAGGGGAGGGGGCTGGGAGTGAATGGGGAGTAGGGTGAAGGGGGAGGGGGCTGGGAGTGAATGGGGAGTTAGGGTGAAGGGGAGGGGGCTGGGAGTGAATGGGGAGTTAGGGGTGAAGGGGAGGGGGCTGGGTGTGAATGGGGAGTTAGGGTGAAGGGGAGGGGGCTGGTGTGAATGGGGAGTTAGGGTGAAGGGGAGGGGGCTGGGAGTGAATGGGGAGTTAGGGTGAAGGGGAGGGGGCTGGGAGTGAATGGGGAGTTAGGGTGAAGGGGAGGGGGCTGGGAGTGAATGGGGAGTTAGGGTGAAGGGGAGGGGGCTGGGTGTGAATGGGGAGTTAGGGTGAAGGGAGGGGGCTGGGTGTGAATGGGGAGTTAGGGTGAAGGGGAGGGGGCTGGGAGTGAATGGGGAGTTAGGGTGAAGGGGAGGGGGCTGGGTGTGAATGGGGAGTTAGGGTGAAGGGGAGGGGGCTGGGTGTGAATGGGGAGTTAGGGTGAAGGGGAGGGGGCTGGGAGTGAATGGGGAGTTAGGGTGAAGGGGAGGGGGCTGGGAGTGAATGGGGAGTTAGGGTGAAGGGGAGGGGGCTGGGTGTGAATGGGGAGCTGGGGTGAAGGGGAGGGGGCTGGGAGTGAATGGGGAGTTAGGGGTGAAGGGGAGGGGGCTGGGAGTGAATGGGGAGTTAGGGTGAAGGGGAGGGGGCTGGGAGTGAATGGGGAGTTAGGGTGAAGGGGAGGGGTCTGGGAGTGAATGGGGAGCTGGGGATGAAGGGGAGTGGCCTGTGAGTGAATGGGTAGTTAGGGTGAAGGGGAGGGGGCTGGGTGAGAATGGGGAGCTGGGTGTGAAGGGGAGGGGGCTGGGAGTGACTGGGGTGTTAGGGTGAAGGGGAGGGGGCTGGGTGTGAATGGGGAGTTAGTGTGAAGGGGAGGGGGCTGGGAGTGAATGGGGAGTTAGGGTGAAGGGGAGGGGGCTGGGAGTGAATGGGGAGTTAGGGTGAAGGGGAGGGGGCTGGGAGTGAATGGGGAGTTAGGGTGAAGGGGAGGGGGCTGGGAGTGAATGGGGAGTTAGGGTGAAGGGGAGGGGG
Organism: Carcharodon carcharias; assembly: GCF_017639515.1. Classification (NCBI taxonomy): domain Eukaryota; kingdom Metazoa; phylum Chordata; class Chondrichthyes; order Lamniformes; family Lamnidae; genus Carcharodon; species Carcharodon carcharias. Next base: position 1,073,957 of record NW_024470712.1, on the reverse strand, counting down.
CTGGGAGTGAATGGGGAGTTAGGGTGAAGGGGAGGGGGCTGGGTGTGAATGGGGAGTTAGGGTGAAGGGGAGGGGGCTGGGAGTGAATGGGGAGTTAGGGTGAAGGGGAGGGGGCTGGGTGTGAATGGGGAGTTAGGGTGAAGGGAGGGGGCTGGAGTGAATGGGGAGTTAGGGTGAAGGGGAGGGGGCTGGGAGTGAATGGGGAGTTAGGGTGAAGGGGAGGGGGCTGGGTGTGAATGGGGAGTTAGGGTGAAGGGGAGGGGGCTGGGAGTGAATGGGGAGTTAGGGTGAAGGGGAGGGGGCTGGGAGTGAATGGGGAGTTAGGGTGAAGGGGAGGGGGCTGGGAGTGAATGGGGAGTTAGGGTGAAGGGGAGGGGGCTGGGAGTGAATGGGGAGTTAGGGTGAAGGGGAGGGGGCTGGGAGTGAATGGGGAGCTGGGGGTGAAGGGGAGGGGGCTGGGAGTGAATGGGGAGTTAGGGTGAAGGGGAGGGGGCTGGGAGTGAATGGGGAGTTAGGGTGAAGGGGAGGGGGCTGGGTGTGAATGGGGAGTTAGGGTGAAGGGGAGGGGGCTGGGAGTGAATGGGGAGCTTAGGGTGAAGGGGAGGGGGCTGGGAGTGAATGGGGAGTTAGGGTGAAGGGGAGGGGGCTGGGAGTGAATGGGGAGTTAGGGTGAAGGGGAGGGGGCTGGGAGTGAATGGGGAGTTAGGGTGAAGGGGAGGGGGCTGGGAGTGAATGGGGAGTTAGGGTGAAGGGGAGGGGGCTGGGAGTGAATGGGGAGTTAGGGTGAAGGGGAGGGGGCTGGGAGTGAATGGGGAGTTAGGGTGAAGGGGAGGGGGCTGGGAGTGAATGGGGAGCTGGGGGTGAAGGGGAGGGGGCTGGGAGTGAATGGGGAGTTAGGGTGAAGGGGAGGGGGCTGGGAGTGAATGGGGAGTTAGGGTGAAGGGGAGGGGGCTGGGAGTGAATGGGGAGTTAGGGTGAAGGGGAGGGGGCTGGGTGTGAATGGGGAGTTAGGGTGAAGGGGAGGGGGCTGGGAGTGAATGGGGAGCTGGGGGTGAAGGGGAGGGGGCTGGGAGTGAATGGGGGTTAGGGTGAAGGGGAGGGGCTGGGTGTGAATGGGGAGTTAGGGTGAAGGGGAGGGGGCTGGGAGTGAATGGGGAGTTAGGGTGAAGGGGAGGGGGCTGGGTGTGAATGGGGAGTTAGGGTGAAGGGGAGGGGGCTGGGAGTGAATGGGGAGTTAGGGTGAAGGGGAGGGGGCTGGAGTGAATGGGGAGTTAGGGGTGAAGGGGAGGGGGCTGGGAGTGAATGGGGAGTTAGGGTGAAGGGAGGGGGCTGGGAGTGAATGGGGAGTTAGGGTGAAGGGGAGGGGGCTGGAGTGAATGGGAGTTAGGGTGAAGGGGAGGGGGCTGGGAGTGAATGGGGAGTTAGGGTGAAGGGGAGGGGGCTGGGTGTGAATGGGGAGTTAGGGTGAAGGGGAGGGGGCTGGAGTGAATGGGGAGTTAGGGTGAAGGGGAGGGGCTGGGAGTGAATGGGGAGTTAGGGTGAAGGGGAGGGGGCTGGGAGTGATTGGGGAGTTCGGGAGAAGGGGAGGGGGCTGGGAGTGAATGGGGAGTTAGGGTGAAGGGGAGGGGGCTGGGAGTGAATGGGGAGCTGGGTGTGAAGGGGAGGGGGCTGGGAGTGAATGGGAGTTAGGGTGAAGGGGAGGGGGCTGGGAGTGAATGGGGAGTTAGTGGTGAAGGGGAGGGGGCTGGGAGTGAATGGGGAGTTAGGGTGAAGGGGAGGGGGCTGGGTGTGAATGGGAGCTGGGGTTGAAGGGGAGGGGGCTGGGTGTGAATGGGGAGTGAGGGTGAAGGGAGGGGGCTGGGAGTGAATGGGGAGTTAGGGTGAAGGGGAGGGGCTGGGAGTGAATGGGGAGTTAGGTGAAGGGGAGGGGGCTGGGAGTGAATGGGGAGTTAGGGTGAAGGGGAGGGGGCTGGGAGTGAATGGGGAGTTAGGGTGAAGGGGAGGGGGCTGGGAGTGAATGGGGAGTTAGGGTGAAGGGGAGGGGGCTGGGAGTGAATGGGGAGTTAGGGTGAAGGGGAGGGGGCTGGGAGTGAATGGGGAGTTAGGGTGAAGGGGAGGGGGCTGGGAGTGAATGGGGAGTGAGGGTGAAGGGGAGGGGGCTGGGACGTGAATGGGGAGTTAGGGTGAAGGGGAGGGGCTGGGAGTGAATGGGGAGTTAGGGTGAAGGGGAGGGGGCTGGGAGTGAATGGGGAGTTAGGGTGAAGGGGAGGGGGCTGGGAGTGAATGGGGAGTTAGGGTGAAGGGGAGGGGGCTGGGAGTGAATGGGGAGTTAGGGTGAAGGGGAGGGGGCTGGGAGTGAATGGGAGTTAGGGTGAAGGGGAGGGGGCTGGGAGTGAATGGGGAGTTAGGGTGAAGGGGAGGGGGCTGGGAGTGAATGGGGAGTTAGGGTGAAGGGGAGGGGGCTGGGAGTGAATGGGGAGTTAGGGTGAAGGGGAGGGGGCTGGGAGTGAATGGGGAGCTGGGGTGAAGGGGAGGGGGCTGGGAGTGAATGGGGAGTTAGGGTGAAGGGGAGGGGGCTGGGAGTGAATGGGGAGTTAGGGTGAAGGGGAGGGGGCTGGGAGTGAATGGGGAGTTAGGGTGAAGGGGAGGGGGCTGGGAGTGAATGGGGAGTTAGGGTGAAGGGGAGGGGGCTGGGAGTGAATGGGGAGTTAGGGTGAAGGGGAGGGGGCTGGGAGTGAATGGGGAGTTAGGGTGAAGGGGAGGGGGCTGGGAGTGAATGGGGAGTTAGGGTGAAGGGGAGGGGGCTGGGAGTGAATGGGGAGTTAGGGTGAAGGGGAGGGGGCTGGGAGTGAATGGGGAGTTAGGGTGAAGGGAGGGGGCTGGGAGTGAATGGGGAGTTAGGGTGAAGGGGAGGGGGCTGGGAGTGAATGGGGAGTTAGGGTGAAGGGGAGGGGGCTGGGAGTGAATGGGGAGTAGGGTGAAGGGGAGGGGGCTGGGTGTGAATGGGGAGTTAGGGTGAAGGGAGGGGGCTGGGAGTGAATGCGGAGTTAGGGTGAAGGGGAGGGGGCTGGGAGTGAATGGGGAGTTAGGGTGAAGGGGAGGGGGCTGGGAGTGAATGGGGAGCTGGGGTGAAGGGGAGGGGGCTGGGAGTGAATGGGGAGTTAGGGTGAAGGGGAGGGGGCTGGGAGTGAATGGGGAGTTAGGGTGAAGGGGAGGGGGCTGGGAGTGAATGGGGAGCTAGGGGTGAAGGGGAGGGGGCTGGGAAGTGAATGGGGAGCTTAGGGGTGAAGGGGAGGGGGCTGGGAGTGAATGGGGAGTTAGGGTGAAGGGGAGGGGGCTGGGTGTGAATGGGGAGTTAGGGTGAAGGGGAGGGGGCTGGAGTGAATGGGGCGTTAGGGTGAAGGGGAGGGGGCTGGGAGTGAATGGGGAGTTAGGGTGAAGGGGAGGGGGCTGGGAGTGAATGGGGAGTTAGGGTGAAGGGGAGGGGGCTGGGTGTGAATGGGGAGTTAGGGTGAAGGGGAGGGGGCTGGGAGTGAATGGGGAGTTAGGGGTGAAGGGGAGGGGGCTGGGAGTGAATGGGGAGTTAGGGTGAAGGGGAGGGGGCTGGGAGTGAATGGGGAGTTAGGGTGAAGGGGAGGGGGCTGGGAGTGAATGGGGAGTTAGGGTGAAGGGGAGGGGGCCTGGGAGTGAATGGGGAGTTAGGGTGAAGGGGGAGGGGGCTGGGAGTGAATGGGGAGCTGGGGGTGAAGGGGAGGGGGCTGGGAGTGAATGGGGAGTTAGGGTGAAGGGGAGGGGGCTGGGTGTGAATGGGGAGTTAGGGTGAAGGGAGGGGGCTGGGAGTGAATGGGGAGTTAGGGTGAAGGGGAGGGGGCTGGGTGTGAATGGGGAGTTAGGGTGAAGGGGAGGGGGCTGGGAGTGAATGGGGAGTTAGGGGTGAAGGGGAGGGGGCTGGGTGTGAATGGGGAGTTAGGGTGAAGGGGAGGGGGCTGGGAGTGAATGGGGAGTTAGGGTGAAGGGGAGGGGGCTGGGAGTGAATGGGGAGTTAGGGTGAAGGGGAGGGGGCTGGGAGTGAATGGGGAGTTAGGGTGAAGGGGAGGGGGCTGGGAGTGAATGGGGAGTTAGGGTGAAGGGGAGGGGCTGGGAGTGAATGGGGAGTTAGGGTGAAGGGGAGGGGGCTGGGAGTGAATGGGGAGTTAGGGGTGAAGGGGAGGGGGCTGGGAGTGAATGGGGAGTTAGGGTGAAGGGGAGGGGGCTGGGAGTGAATGGGGAGTTAGGGTGAAGGGGAGGGGGCTGGGAGTGAATGGGAGCTGGGGTGAAGGGGAGGGGGCTGGGAGTGAATGGGGAGTTAGGGTGAAGGGGAGGGGCTGGGAGTGAATGGGGAGTTAGGGTGAAGGGGAGGGGCTGGGAGTGAATGGGGAGTTAGGGTGAAGGGGAGGGGCTGGGAGTGAATGGGGAGTTAGGGTGAAGGGGAGGGGGCTGGGAGTGAATGGGGAGCTGGGGTGAAGGGGAGGGGGCTGGAGTGAATGGCGGAGTTAGGGTGAAGGGGAGGGGGCTGGGAGTGAATGGGGAGTTAGGTTGAAGGGGAGGGCGCTGGGTGTGAATGGGGAGTTAGGGTGAAGGGGAGGGGCTGGGAGTGAATGGGGAGTTAGGGTGAAGGGGAGGGGGCTGGGAGTGAATGGGGAGTTAGGGTGAAGGGGAGGGGGCTGGGAGTGAATGGGGAGTTAGGGTGAAGGGGAGGGGGCTGGGAGTGAATGGGGAGCTTGGGTGAAGGGGAGGGGGCTGGGAGTGAATGGGAGTTAGGGTGAAGGGGAGGGGGCTGGGAGTGAATGGGAGTTAGGGTGAAGGGGAGGGGGCTGGGAGTGAATGGGGAGCTGAGGGTGAAGGGGAGGGGGCTGGAGTGAAGGGGAGTCGGGGTGAAGGGAGGGGCTGGAGTGAATGGGGAGTTAGGGTGAAGGGGAGGGGGCTGGGAGTGAATGGGGAGTTAGGGTGAAGGGGAGGGGGCTGGGAGTGAATGGGGAGTTAGGGTGAAGGGGAGGGGGCTGGGAGTGAATGGGGAGTTAGGGTGAAGGGGAGGGGGCTGGGAGTGAATGGGGAGTTAGGGTGAAGGGGAGGGGGCTGGGAGTGAATGGGGAGTTAGGGTGAAGGGGAGGGGGCTGGGAGTGAATGGGGAGTTAGGGTGAAGGGGAGGGGGCTGGGAGTGAATGGGGAGTTAGGGTGAAGGGGAGGGGGCTGGGAGTGAATGGGGAGTTAGGGTGAAGGGGAGGGGGCTGGGAGTGAATGGGGAGTTAGGGGTGAAGGGGAGGGGGCTGGGAGTGAATGGGGAGTTAGGGTGAAGGGGAGGGGGCTGGGAGTGAATGGGGAGTTAGGGTGAAGGGGAGGGGGCTGGGTGTGAATGGGGAGTTAGGGTGAAGGGAGGGGGCTGGGTGTGAATGGGGAGTTAGGGTGAAGGGGAGGGGGCTGGGAGTGAATGGGGAGTTAGGGTGAAGGGGAGGGGGCTGGGAGTGAATGGGGAGTTAGGGTGAAGGGGAGGGGGCTGGGTGTGAATGGGGAGTTAGGGTGAAGGGGAGGGGGCTGGGTGTGAATGGGGAGTTAGGGTGAAGGGGAGGGGGCTGGGAGTGAATGGGGAGTTAGGGTGAAGGGGAGGGGGCTGGGAGTGAATGGGAGTTAGGGTGAAGGGGAGGGGGCTGGGAGTGAATGGGGAGTTAGGGTGAAGGGGAGGGGGCTGGGTGTGAATGGGGAGTTAGGGTGAAGGGGAGGGGGCTGGGAGTGAATGGGGAGTTAGGGTGAAGGGGAGGGGGCTGGGAGTGAATGGGGAGTTAGGGTGAAGGGGAGGGGGCTGGGAGTGAATGGGGAGTTAGGGTGAAGGGGAGGGGGCTGGGAGTGAATGGGGAGTTAGGGGTGAAGGGGAGGGGCTGGGAGTGAATGGGGAGTTAGGGTGAAGGGGAGGGGGCTGGGAGTGAATGGGGAGTTAGGGTGAAGGGGAGGGGGCTGGGAGTGAATGGGGAGTTAGGGGTGAAGGGGAGGGGGGCTGGGAGTGAATGGGGAGTTAGGGTGAAGGGGAGGGGGCTGGGAGTGAATGGGGAGTTAGGGTGAAGGGGAGGGGGCTGGGTGTGAATGGGGAGTAGGGTGAAGGGGAGGGGGCTTGGTGTGAATGGGGAGTTAGGGTGAAGGGGAGGGGGCTGGGAGTGAATGGGAGTTAGGGTTGAAGGGGAGGGGGCTGGGAGTGAATGGGGAGTTAGGGTGAAGGGGAGGGGGCTGGGAGTGAATGGGGAGTTAGGGTGAAGGGGAGGGGGCTGGGAGTGAATGGGGAGTTAGGGGTGAAGGGGAGGGGGGCTGGAGTGAATGGGGAGTTAGGGTGAAGGGGAGGGGGCTGGGAGTGAATGGGGAGTTAGGGTGAAGGGGAGGGGGCTGGGTGTGAATGGGAGTTAGGGTGAAGGGGAGGGGGCTGGAGTGAATGGGGAGCTGGGGGTGAAGGGGAGGGGGCTGGGAGTGAATGGGGAGTTAGGGTGAAGGGGAGGGGGCTGGGAGTGAATGGGGAGTTAGGGTGAAGGGGAGGGGGCTGGGAGTGAATGGGGAGTTAGGGTGAAGGGGAGGGGGCTGGGAGTGAATGGGGAGCTGGGGGTGAAGGGAGGGGGCTGGGAGTGAATGGGGAGTTAGGGTGAAGGGGAGGGGGCTGGGAGTGAATGGGGAGTTAGGGTGAAGGGGAGGGGGCTGGGAGTGAATGGGGAGTTAGGGTGAAGGGGAGGGGGCTGGGTGTGAATGGGGAGTTAGGGTGAAGGGGAGGGGGCTGGGAGTGAATGGGAGTTAGGGTGAAGGGGAGGGGGCTGGGAGTGAATGGGGAGTTAGGGTGAAGGGGAGGGGGCTGGGAGTGAATGGGGAGTTAGGGTGAAGGGGAGGGGGCTGGGAGTGAATGGGGAGTTAGGGTGAAGGGGAGGGGGCTGGGTGTGAATGGGAGTTAGGGTGAAGGGGAGGGGGCTGGGTGTGAATGGGGAGTTAGGTGAAGGGGAGGGGGCTGGGAGTGAATGGGGAGTTAGGGTGAAGGGGAGGGGGCTGGGAGTGAATGGGGAGTTAGGGTGAAGGGGAGGGGGCTGGGAGTGAATGGGGAGTTAGGGTGAAGGGGAGGGGGGCTGGGAGTGAATGGGGAGTTAGGGTGAAGGGAGGGGGCTGGGAGTGAATGGGGAGTTAGGGTGAAGGGGAGGGGGCTGGGAGTGAATGGGAGTTAGGGTGAAGGGGAGGGGGCTGGGAGTGAATGGGGAGTTAGGGTGAAGGGGAGGGGGCTGGGAGTGAATGGGGAGTAGGGTGAAGGGGAGGGGGCTGGGTGTGAATGGGGAGTTAGGGTGAAGGGGAGGGGGCTGGGAGTGAATGGGGAGTAGGGTGAAGGGGAGGGGGCTGGGAGTGAATGGGGAGTTAGGGTGAAGGGGAGGGGGCTGGGAGTGAATGGGGAGTTAGGGTGAAGGGGAGGGGCTGGGAGTGAATGGGGAGTTAGGGTGAAGGGGAGGGGGCTGGGAGTGAATGGGGAGTTAGGGTGAAGGGGAGGGGCTGGGAGTGAATGGGGAGTTAGGGTGAAGGGGAGGGGGCTGGGAGTGAATGGGGAGTTAGGGTGAAGGGGAGGGGGCTGGGATGAATGGGGAGTTAGGGTGAAGGGAGGGGGCTTGGTGTGAATGGGGAGTTAGGGTGAAGGGAGGGGGCTGGGTGTGAATGGGGAGTTAGGGTGAAGGGGAGGGGGCTGGGAGTGAATGGGGAGTTAGGGTGAAGGGGAGGGGCTGGGAGTGAATGGGGAGTTAGGGTGAAGGGGAGGGGGCTGGGAGTGAATGGGGAGTTAGGGTGAAGGGGAGGGGGCTGGGAGTGAATGGGGAGTTAGGGTGAAGGGGAGGGGGCTGGGAGTGAATGGGGAGTTTGGGTGAAGGGGAGGGGGCTGGGAGTGAATAGGGAGTTAGGGTGAAGGGGAGGGGGCTGGGAGTGAATGGGGATTAGGGTGAAGGGGAGGGGGCTGGGTGTGAATGGGGAGTTAGGGTGAAGGGGAGGGGGCTGGGAGTGAATGGGGAGTTAGGGTGAAGGGGAGGGGGCTGGGTGTGAATTGGGGAGTTAGGGTGAAGGGGAGGGGGCTGGGTGTGAATGGGGAGTTAGGGTGAAGGGGAGGGGGCTGGGTGTGAATGGGGAGTTAGGGTGAAGAGGAGGGGGCTGGGAGTGAATGGGGAGTTAGGGTGAAGGGGAGGGGGCTGGGTGTGAATGGGAGTTAGGGGTGAAGGGGAGGGGGCTGGGAGTGAATGGGGAGTTAGGGGTGAAGGGGAGGGGGCTGGGAGTGAATGGGAGTTAGGGGGTGAAGGGGAGGGGGCTGGGTGTGAATGGGGAGTTAGGGTGAAGGGGAGGGGGCTGGGAGTGAATGGGGAGTTAGGGTGAAGGGGAGGGGGCTGGGAGTGAATGGGGAGTTAGGGTGAAGGGGAGGGGGCTGGGTGTGAATGGGGAGTTAGGGTGAAGGGGAGGGGGCTGGGAGTGAATGGGGAGTTAGGGTGAAGGGGAGGGGGCTGGGAGTGAATGGGGAGTTAGGGTGAAGGGGGAGGGGGCTGGGTGTGAATGGGGAGTTAGGGTGAAGGGGAGGGGGCTGGGTGTGAATGGGGGAGGTTAGGGTGAAGGGGAGGGGGCTGGGTGTGAATGGGGAGTTGGGGTGAAGGGGAGGGGGCGGGGTGTGAATGGGGAGTTAGGGTGAAGGGGAGGGGGCTGGGTGTGAATGGGGAGTTAGGGTGAAGGGGAGGGGGCTGGAGTGAATGGGGAGTTAGGGGTGAAGGGGAGGGGGCTGGGAGTGAATGGGGAGTTAGGGTGAAGGGGAGGGGGCTGGGAGTGAAAGGGGAGTTAGGGTGAAGGGGAGGGGGCTGGGAGTGAATGGGGAGTTAGGGTGAAGGGGAGGGGGCTGGGAGTGAATGGGGAGTTAGGGTGAAGGGGAGGGGGGCTGGGAGTGAATGGGGAGTTAGGGTGAAGGGGAGGGGGCTGGGAGTGAATGGGGAGTTAGGGTGAAGGGGAGGGGGCTGGGAGTGAATGGGGAGTTAGGGTGAAGGGGAGGGGGCTGGGAGTGAATGGGGAGTTAGGGTGAAGGGGAGGGGGCTGGGTGTGAATGGGGAGTTAGGGTGAAGGGGAGGGGGCTGGGAGTGAATGGGGAGTTAGGGTGAAGGGGAGGGGGCGTGGGAGTGAATGGGGAGGGGCTGGGTGTGAATGGGGTGGTAAGGGGAGGGGGCTGGGAGTGGAATGGGGAGCTAGGGGTGAAGGGGGAGGGGGCTGGGAGTGAATGGGGAGTTAGGGTGAAGGGGAGGGGGCTGGGAGTGAATGGGGAGTTAGGGTGAAGGGGTGGGGCTGGGAGTGAATGGGGAGTTAGGGTGAAGGGGAGGGGGCTGGGAGTGAATGGGGTGTTAGGGTGAAGGGGAGGGGCTGGGAGTGAATGGGGAGTTAGGGTGAAGGGGAGGGGGCTGGGTGTGAATGGGGAGTTAGGGTGAAGGGAGGGGGCTGGGTGTGAATGGGGAGTTAGGGTGAAGGGGAGGGGGCTGGGAGTGAATGGGGAGTTAGGGTGAAGGGGAGGGGGCTGGGAGTGAATGGGGAGTTAGGGTGAAGGGGAGGGGGCCTGGGTGTGAATGGGGAGTTAGGGTGAAGGGGAGGGGGCTGGGAGTGAATGGGGAGTTTGGGTGAAGGGGAGGGGGCTGGGAGTGAATGGGGAGTTAGGGTGAAGGGGAGGGGGCTGGGAGTGAATGGGGAGTTAGGGTGAAGGGGAGGGGGCTGGGAGTGAATGGGGAGTTAGGGTGAAGGGGAGGGGGCTGGGTGTGAATGGGGAGTTAGGGTGAAGGGGAGGGGGCTGGGAGTGAATGGGGAGTTAGGGTGAAGGGGAGGGGGCTGGGAGTGAATGGGGAGTTAGGGTGAAGGGGAGGGGGCTGGGTGTGAATGGGGAGTTAGGGTGATGGGGAGGGGGCTGGTTGTGAATGGGGAGTTAGGGTGAAGGGGAGGGGGCTGGGAGTGAATGGGGAGTTAGGGTGAAGGGGAGGGGGCTGGGAGTGAATGGGGAGTTAGGGTGAAGGGGAGGGGGCTGGGAGTGAATGGGGAGTTAGGGTGAAGGGGAGGGGGCTGGGAGTGAATGGGGAGTTAGGGTGAAGGGGAGGGGGCTGGGTGTGAATGGGGAGTTAGGGTGAAGGGGAGGGGGCTGGGAGTGAATGGGGAGTTAGGGTGAAGGGGAGGGGGCTGGGAGTGAATGGGGAGTTAGGGTGAAGGGGAGGGGGCTGGGAGTGAATGGGGAGTTAGGGTGAAGGGGAGGGGGCTGGGTGTGAATGGGGAGTTAGGGTGAAGGGGAGGGGGCTGGGAGTGAATGGGGAGTTAGGGTGAAGGGGAGGGGGCTGGGAGTGAATGGGGAGTTAGGGTGAAGGGGAGGGGGCTGGGAGTGAATGGGGAGTTAGGGTGAAGGGGAGGGGGCTGGGTGTGAATGGGGAGTTAGGGTGAAGGGGAGGGGGCTGGGAGTGAATGGGGAGTTAGGGTGAAGGGGAGGGGGCTGGGAGTGAATGGGGAGTTAGGGTTGAAGGGGAGGGGGCTGGGAGTGAATGGGGGAGTTAGGGTGAAGGGGAGGGGGCTGGGAGTGAATGGGGAGTTGGGTGAAGGGGAGGGGGCTGGGAGTGAATGGGGAGTTAGGGTGAAGGGGAGGGGGGCTGGGAGTGAATGGGGAGTTAGGGTGAAGGGGAGGGGGCTGGGTGTGAATGGGGAGTTAGGGTGAAGGGGAGGGGGCTGGGTGTGAATGGGGAGTTAGGGTGAAGGGGAGGGGGCTGGGAGTGAATGGGGAGTTAGGGTGAAGGGGAGGGGGCTGGGAGTGAATGGGGAGTTAGGGTGAAGGGGAGGGGGCTGGGTGTGAATGGGGAGTTAGGGTGAAGGGGAGGGGGCTGGGAGTGAATGGGGAGTTGGGTGAAGGGGAGGGGGCTGGGAGTGAATGGGGAGTTAGGGTGAAGGGGAGGGGGCTGGGAGTGAATGGGGAGTTAGGGTGAAGGGGAGGGGGCTGGGAGTGAATGGGGAGTTTAGGGTGAAGGGGAGGGGGCTGGGAGTGAATGGGGAGTTAGGGTGAAGGGGAGGGGGCTGGGAGTGAATGGGGAGTTAGGGTGAAGGGGAGGGGGCTGGGAGTGAATGGGGAGTTAGGGTGAAGGGGAGGGGGCTGGGTGTGAATGGGGAGTTAGGGTGAAGGGAGGGGGCTGGGAGTGAATGGGGAGGTTAGGGTGAAGGGGAGGGGGCTGGAGTGAATGGGGAGTTAGGGTGAAGGGGAGGGGGCTGGGAGTGAATGGGGAGTTAGGGTGAAGGGGAGGGGGCTGGGAGTGAATGGGGAGTTAGGGTGAAGGGGAGGGGGCTGGGAGTGAATGGGAGTTAGGGTGAAGGGGAGGGGGCTGGGTGGTGAATGGGGAGTTAGGGTGAAGGGGAGGGGGCTGGGAGTGAATGGGGAGTTAGGGTGAAGGGGAGGGGCTGGAGTGTGAATGGGGAGTTAGGGTGAAGGGGAGGGGGCTGGGAGTGAATGGGGAGTTAGGGTGAAGGGGAGGGGCTGGGTGTGAATGGGGAGTTAGGGTGAAGGGGAGGGGGCTGGGTGTGAATGGGGAGTTAGGGTGAAGGGGAGGGGCTGGGAGTGAATGGGGAGTTAGGGTGAAGGGGAGGGGGCTGGGAGTGAATGGGGAGTTAGGGTGAAGGGGAGGGGGCTGGGAGTGAATGGGGAGTTAGGGTGAAGGGGAGGGGGCTGGGAGTGAATGGGGAGTTAGGGTGAAGGGGAGGGGGCTGGGAGTGAATGGGGAGTTAGGGTGAAGGGGAGGGGGCTGGGAGTGAATGGGGAGTTAGGGTGAAGGGGAGGGGGCTGGGAGTGAATGGGGAGTTAGGGTGAAGGGGAGGGGGCTGGGAGTGAATGGGGAGTTAGGGTGAAGGGGAGGGGGCTGGGAGTGAATGGGGAGTTAGGGTGAAGGGGAGGGGGCTGGGAGTGAATGGGGAGTTAGGGTGAAGGGGAGGGGGCTGGGAGTGAATGGGGAGTTAGGGGTGAAGGGGAGGGGGCTGGGAGTGAATGGGGAGTTAGGGTGAAGGGGAGGGGGCTGGGTGTGAATGGGGAGTTAGGGTGAAGGGGAGGGGGCTGGGAGTGAATGGGGAGTTAGGGGTGAAGGGGAGGGGGCTGGGAGTGAATGGGGAGTTAGGGTGAAGGGGAGGGGGCTGGGAGTGAATGGGGAGTTAGGGTGAAGGGGAGGGGGCTGGGAGTGAATGGGGAGTTAGGGTGAAGGGGAGGGGGCTGGGTGTGAATGGGGAGTTAGGGTGAAGGGGAGGGGGCTGGGAGTGAATGGGGAGTTAGGGTGAAGGGGAGGGGGCTGGGAGTGAATGGGGAGTTAGGGTGAAGGGGAGGGGGCTGGGAGTGAATGGGGAGTTAGGGTGAAGGGAGGGGGCTGGGAGTGAATGGGGAGTTAGGGTGAAGGGGAGGGGGCTGGGAGTGAATGGGGAGTTAGTGTGAATGGGTGAGGGGCTGGGAGTGAATGGGGAGTTAGGGTGAAGGGGAGGGGGCTGGGAGTGAATGGGGAGTTAGGGTGAAGGGGAGGGGGCTGGAGTGAATGGGGAGTTAGGGTGAAGGGGAGGGGGCTGGGAGTGAATGGGGAGTTAGGGTGAAGGGGAGGGGGCCTGGGAGTGAATGGGGAGTTAGGGTGAAGGGGAGGGGGCTGGGAGTGAATGGGGAGTTAGGGTGAAGGGGAGGGGGCTGGGAGTGAATGGGGAGTTAGGGTGAAGGGGAGGGGGCTGGGAGTGAATGGGGAGTTAGGGTGAAGGGGAGGGGGCTGGGAGTGAATGGGGAGTTAGGGTGAAGGGGAGGGGGCTGGGAGTGAATGGGGAGTTAGGGTTGAAGGGGAGGGGGCTGGGAGTGAATGGGGAGTTAGGGTGAAGGGAGGGGGGCTGGGAGTGAAAGGGGTAGTTGAAGGGGAGGGGGCTGGGTGTGAAGGGGAGTGGGGAAGGGGGGCTGGGTGTGAATGGGGAGTTAGGGTGAAGGGGAGGGGGCTGGGTGTGAATGGGGAGTTAGGGTGAAGGGGAGGGGGGCTGGGTGTGAATGGGGAGTTAGGGTGAAGGGGAGGGGGCTGGGAGTGAATGGGGAGTTAGGGTGAAGGGAGGGGGCTGGGTGTGAATGGGGAGTTAGGGGGTGAAGGGGAGGGGGCTGGGAGTGAATGGGGAGTCTAGGGGTGAAGGGGAGGGGGCTGGGTGTGAATGGGGAGTTAGGGGTGAAGGGGAGGGGGCTGGGAGTGAATGGGGGAGTTAGGGTGAAGGGGGAGGGGGCTGGGAGTGAATGGGGATTAGGGTGAAGGGGAGGGGGCTGGGAGTGAATGGGGAGTTAGGGTGAAGGGGAGGGGGCTGGAGTGAATGGGGAGTTAGGGTGAAGGGGAGGGGGCTGGGAGTGAATGGGGAGTTAGGGGTGAAGGGGAGGGGGGCTGGGAGTGAATGGGGAGTTAGGGTGAAGGGGAGGGGGCTGGGTGTGAATGGGGAGTTAGGGTGAAGGGGAGGGGGCTGGGAGTGAATGGGGAGTTAGGGTGAAGGGGAGGGGGCTGGGTGTGAATGGGGAGTTAGGGTGAAGGGGAGGGGGCTGGGAGTGAATGGGGAGCTTAGGGTGAAGGGGAGGGGGCTGGGAGTGAATGGGGAGTTAGGGTGAAGGGGAGGGGGCTGGGTGTGAATGGGGAGCTAGGGGTGAAGGGGAGGGGGCTGGTGTGAATGGGAGTTAGGGTGAAGGGGAGGGGGCTGGGTGTGAATGGGGAGTTAGGGTGAAGGGGAGGGGGCTGGGAGTGAATGGGGAGTTAGGGTGAAGGGGAGGGGGCTGGGAGTGAATGGGGAGTTAGGGTGAAGGGGAGGGGGCTGGGAGTGAATGGGGAGCTGAGGGTGAAGGGGAGGGGGCTGGGAGTGAATGGGGAGTTAGGGTGAAGGGGAGGGGGCTGGGAGTGAATGGGGAGTTAGGGTGAAGGGGAGGGGGCTGGGAGTGAATGGGGAGTTAGGGTGAAGGGGAGGGGGCTGGGTGTGAATGGGGAGTTAGGGTGAAGGGGAGGGGGCTGGGAGTGAATGGGGAGTTAGGGTGAAGGGGAGGGGGCTGGGAGTGAATGGGGAGTTAGGGTGAAGGGGAGGGGGCTGGGTGTGAATGGGGAGTTAGGGTGAAGGGGAGGGGGCTGGGAGTGAATGGGGAGTTAGGGTGAAGGGGAGGGGGCTGGGAGTGAATGGGGAGTTTAGGGTGAAGGGGAGGGGGCTGGGAGTGAATGGGGAGTTAGGGTGAAGGGGAGGGGGCTGGGAGTGAATGGGGAGTTAGGGTGAAGGGGAGGGGGCTGGGAGTGAATGGGGAGTTAGGGTGAAGGGGAGGGGGCTGGGAGTGAATGGGGAGTTAGGGTGAAGGGGAGGGGGCTGGGAGTGAATGGGGAGTTAGGGTGAAGGGGAGGGGGCTGGGTGTGAATGGGGAGTTAGGGTGAAGGGGAGGGGGCTGGGTGTGAATGGGGAGTTAGGGTGAAGGGGAGGGGGCTGGGAGTGAATGGGGAGTTAGGGTGAAGGGGAGGGGGCTGGGAGTGAATGGGGAGTTAGGGTGAAGGGGAGGGGGCTGGGAGTGAATGGGGAGTTAGGGTGAAGGGGAGGGGGCTGGGAGTGAATGGGGAGTTAGGGTGAAGGGGAGGGGGCTGGGAGTGAATGGGGAGTTAGGGGTGAAGGGGAGGGGGCTGGGTGTGAATGGGGAGTTAGGGTGAAGGGGAGGGGGCTGGGAGTGAATGGGGAGTTGGGGTGAAGGGGAGGGGGCTGGGAGTGAATGGGGAGTTAGGGTGAAGGGGAGGGGGCTGGGAGTGAATGGGGAGTTAGGGTGAAGGGGAGGGGGCTGGGAGTGAATGGGAGTTAGGGTGAAGGGGAGGGGGCTGGTGTGAATGGGGAGTTAGGGTGAAGGGGAGGGGGCTGGGAGTGAATGGGGAGTTAGGGGTGAAGGGGAGGGGGCTGGGTGTGAATGGGGAGCTAGGGTGAAGGGGAGGGGGCTGGGAGTGAATGGGGAGTTAGGGTGAAGGGGAGGGGGCTGGGAGTGAATGGGGAGTTAGGGTGAAGGGGAGGGGGCTGGGAGTGAATGGGGAGTTAGGGTGAAGGGGAGGGGGCTGGGAGTGAATGGGGAGTTAGGGTGAAGGGGAGGGGGCTGGGAGTGAATGGGGAGTTAGGGTGAAGGGGAGGGGGCTGGGAGTGAATGGGGAGTTAGGGTGAAGGGGAGGGGGCTGGGAGTGAATGGGGAGTTAGGGTGAAGGGGAGGGGGCTGGGAGTGAATGGGGAGTTAGGGTGAAGGGGAGGGGGCTGGGAGTGAATGGGGAGTTAGGGTGAAGGGGAGGGGGCTGGGAGTGAATGGGGAGTTAGGGTGAAGGGGAGGGGGCTGGGAGTGAATGGGGAGTTAGGGTGAAGGGGAGGGGGCTGGGAGTGAATGGGGAGTTAGGGTGAAGGGGAGGGGGCTGGGAGTGAATGGGGAGTTAGGGTGAAGGGGAGGGGGCTGGGTGTGAATGGGGAGTTAGGGTGAAGGGGAGGGGGCTGGGAGTGAATGGGGAGTTAGGGTGAAGGGGAGGGGGCTGGGTGTGAATGGGGAGTTAGGGTGAAGGGGAGGGGGCTGGGAGTGAATGGGGAGTTAGGGTGAAGGGGAGGGGGCTGGGTGTGAATGGGGAGTTAGGGTGAAGGGAGGGGGCTGGGAGTGAATGGGGAGTTAGGGTGAAGGGGAGGGGGCTGGGTGTGAATGGGGAGTTAGGGTGAAGGGGAGGGGGCTGGGTGTGAATGGGGAGTTAGGGTGAAGGGGAGGGGGCTGGGTGTGAATGGGGAGTTAGGGTGAAGGGGAGGGGGCTGGGAGTGAATGGGGAGTTAGGGTGAAGGGGAGGGGGCTGGGAGTGAATGGGGAGTTAGGGTGAAGGGGAGGGGGCTGGGAGTGAATGGGGAGCTAGGGGTGAAGGGGAGGGGGCTGGGAGTGAATGGGGAGTAGGGGTGAAGGGGAGGGGGCTGGGTGTGAATGGGAGTTAGGGTGAAGGGGAGGGGGCTGGGTGTGAATGGGGAGTTAGGGTGAAGGGGAGGGGGCTGGGTGTGAATGGGGAGTTAGGGTGAAGGGAGGGGGGCTGGGTGTGAATGGGGAGTTAGGGTGAAGGGGAGGGGGCTGGGTGTGAATGGGGAGTTAGGGTGAAGGGGAGGGGGCTGGGAGTGAATGGGGAGTTAGGGTGAAGGGGAGGGGGCTGGGAGTGAATGGGGAGTTAGGGTGAAGGGGAGGGGGCTGGGTGTGAATGGGGAGTTAGGGTGAAGGGGAGGGGGCTGGGAGTGAATGGGGAGTTGGGGTGAAGGGGAGGGGGCTGGGAGTGAATGGGGAGTTAGGGTGAAGGGGAGGGGGCTGGGAGTGAATGGGGAGTTAGGGTGAAGGGGAGGGGGCTGGGAGTGAATGGGGAGTTAGGGTGAAGGGGAGGGGGCTGGGAGTGAATGGGGAGTTAGGGTGAAGGGGAGGGGGCTGGGAGTGAATGGGGAGTTAGGGTGAAGGGGAGGGGGCTGGGAGTGAATGGGGAGTTAGGGTGAAGGGGAGGGGGCTGGGAGTGAATGGGGAGTTAGGGTGAAGGGGAGGGGGCTGGGAGTGAATGGGGAGTTAGGGTGAAGGGGAGGGGGCTGGGAGTGAATGGGGAGTTAGGGTGAAGGGGAGGGGGGCTGGGAGTGAATGGGGAGTTAGGGTGAAGGGGAGGGGGCTGGGTGTGAATGGGGAGTTAGGGGTGAAGGGGAGGGGGCTGGGAGTGAATGGGGAGTTAGGGTGAAGGGGAGGGGGCTGGGAGTGAATGGGGAGTTAGGGTGAAGGGGAGGGGGCTGGGAGTGAATGGGAGTTAGGGTGAAGGGGAGGGGGCTGGGAGTGAATGGGGAGTTAGGGTGAAGGGGAGGGGGCTGGGAGTGAATGGGGAGTTAGGGTGAAGGGGAGGGGGCTGGGAGTGAATGGGGAGTTAGGGTGAAGGGGAGGGGGCTGGGAGTGAATGGGGAGTTAGGGTGAAGGGGAGGGGGCTGGGAGTGAATGGGGAGTTAGGGTGAAGGGGAGGGGGCTGGGAGTGAATGGGGAGTTAGGGTGAAGGGGAGGGGGCTGGGTGTGAATGGGGAGTTAGGGTGAAGGGGGAGGGGGCTGGGAGTGAATGGGGAGCTTAGGGGTGAAGGGGAGGGGGCTGGGAGTGAATGGGGAGTTAGGGTGAAGGGGAGGGGGCTGGGAGTGAATGGGGAGTTAGGGTGAAGGGGAGGGGGCTGGGTGTGAATGGGGAGTTAGGGTGAAGGGGAGGGGGCTGGGAGTGAATGGGGAGTTAGGGTGAAGGGGAGGGGGCTGGGAGTGAATGGGGAGTTAGGGTGAAGGGGAGGGGGCTGGGAGTGAATGGGGAGTTAGGGTGAAGGGGAGGGGGCTGGGTGTGAATGGGGAGTTAGGGTGAAGGGGAGGGGGCTGGGAGTGAATGGGGAGTTAGGGTGAAGGGGAGGGGGCTGGGAGTGAATGGGGAGTTAGGGTGAAGGGGAGGGGGCTGGGAGTGAATGGGGAGTTAGGGTGAAGGGGGAGGGGGCTGGGAGTGAATGGGGAGTTAGGGTGAAGGGGAGGGGGCTGGGAGTGAATGGGAGTTAGGGTGATGGGGAGGGGGCGGGGAGTGAATGGGGAGTTAGGGTGAAGGGGAGGGGGCTGGGAGTGAATGGGGAGTTAGGGTGAAGGGGAGGGGGGCTGGGAGTGAATGGGGAGTTAGGGTGAAGGGGGAGGGGGCTGGGAGTGAATGGGGAGTTAGGGTGAAGGGGAGGGGCTGGGAGTGAATGGGGAGTTAGGGTGAGGGGAGGGGGCTGGGAGTGAATGGGGAGCTAGGGGTGAAGGGGAGGGGGCTGGGAGTGAATGGGGAGTTAGGGTGAAGGGGAGGGGGCTGGGAGTGAATGGGGAGTTAGGGTGAAGGGGAGGGGGCTGGGTGTGAATGGGGAGTTAGGGTGAAGGGGAGGGGGCTGGGAGTGAATGGGGAGTTAGTGGTGAAGGGGAGGGGGCTGGGTGTGAATGGGGAGTTAGGGTGAAGGGGAGGGGGCTGGGAGTGAATGGGGAGTTTAGGGTGAAGGGGGAGGGGGGCTGGGTGTGAGATGGGGTGTTAGGGTGAAGGGGAGGGGGGCTGGGTGTGAATGGGGAGTTAGGGTGAAGGGGGAGGGGGGCTGGGTGTGAATGGGGAGTTAGGGTGAAGGGGAGGGGATGGGGAGTGATGGGGAGCGGGGGTGAAGGGGAGGGGGCTGGGAGTGAATGGGGAGTTTGGGGTGAAGGGAGGGGGCTGGGAGTGAATGGGGAGCTGGGGGTGAAGGGGAGGGGGCTTGGGTGTGAATGGGGTGTTTGGGGTGATGGGGAGGGGTCTGGGTGTGAATGGGGAGTTAGGGGTGAAGGGGAGGGGGCTGGGAGTGAATGGGGAGTTAGGGTGAAGGGGGAGGGGGCTGGGAGTGAATGGGGAGTTAGGGGTGAATGGGGAGGGGGCTGGGAGTGAATGGGAGTTAGGGTGAAGGGGAGGGGGCTGGGTGTGAATGGGGAGTTAGGGTGAAGGGGGAGGGGGCTGGGTGTGAATGGGGAGTTAGGGTGAAGGGGAGGGGGCTGGGAGTGAATGGGGAGTTAGGGGTGAAGGGGAGGGGGCTGGGTGTGAATGGGAGTTAGGGTGAAGGGGAGGGGGCTGGGAGTGAATGGGGAGTTAGGGGTGAA
This sequence comes from Carcharodon carcharias, assembly GCF_017639515.1. NCBI lineage: Eukaryota > Metazoa > Chordata > Chondrichthyes > Lamniformes > Lamnidae > Carcharodon > Carcharodon carcharias. The sequence continues at coordinate 1,055,257 of NW_024470712.1, read as the reverse complement.
GGGGAGGGGGCTGGGAGTGAATGGGGAGTTAGGGGTGAAGGGGAGGGGGCTGGGAGTGAATGGGGAGTTAGGGGTGAAGGGGAGGGGGCTGGGTGTGAATGGGGAGTTAGGGTGAAGGGGAGGGGGCTGGGAGTGAATGGGGAGTTAGGGGTGAAGGGGAGGGGGCTGGGAGTGAATGGGGAGTTAGGGTGAAGGGGAGGGGGCTGGGAGTGAATGGGGAGTTAGGGTGAAGGGGAGGGGGCTGGGTGTGAATGGGGAGTTAGGGTGAAGGGGAGGGGGCTGGGAGTGAATGGGGGAGTTAGGGTGAAGGGGAGGGGGCTGGGTGTGAATGGGGAGTTAGGGTGAAGGGGAGGGGGCTGGGTGTGAATGGGGAGTTAGGGTGAAGGGGAGGGGGCTGGGAGTGAATGGGGAGTTAGGGTGAAGGGGAGGGGGCTGGGAGTGAATGGGGAGTTAGGGTGAAGGGGAGGGGGCTGGGAGTGAATGGGGAGTTAGGGTGAAGGGGAGGGGGCTGGGAGTGAATGGGGAGTTAGGGTGAAGGGGAGGGGGCTGGGAGTGAATGGGGAGTTAGGGTGAAGGGGAGGGGGCTGGGAGTGAATGGGGAGTTAGGGTGAAGGGGAGGGGGCTGGGAGTGAATGGGGAGTTAGGGTGAAGGGGAGGGGGCTGGGAGTGAATGGGGAGTTAGGGTGAAGGGGAGGGGGCTGGGAGTGAATGGGGAGTTAGGGTGAAGGGGAGGGGGCTGGGTGTGAATGGGGAGTTAGGGTGAAGGGGAGGGGGCTGGGAGTGAATGGGGAGTTAGGGTGAAGGGGAGGGGGCTGGGAGTGAATGGGGAGTTAGGGTGAAGGGGAGGGGGCTGGGAGTGAATGGGGAGTTAGGGTGAAGGGGAGGGGGCTGGGAGTGAATGGGGAGTTAGGGTGAAGGGGAGGGGGCTGGGAGTGAATGGGGAGTTAGGGTGAAGGGGAGGGGGCTGGGAGTGAATGGGGAGTTAGGGTGAAGGGGAGGGGGCTGGGAGTGAATGGGGAGTTAGGGTGAAGGGGAGGGGGCTGGGAGTGAATGGGGAGTTAGGGTGAAGGGGAGGGGGCTGGGAGTGAATGGGGAGTTAGGGGTGAAGGGGAGGGGGCTGGGAGTGAATGGGGAGTTAGGGGTGAAGGGGAGGGGGCTGGGAGTGAATGGGGAGTTAGGGTGAAGGGGAGGGGGCTGGGAGTGAATGGGGAGTTAGGGTGAAGGGGAGGGGGCTGGGAGTGAATGGGGAGTTAGGGGTGAAGGGGAGGGGGCTGGGAGTGAATGGGGAGTTAGGGTGAAGGGGAGGGGGCTGGGAGTGAATGGGGAGTTAGGGGTGAAGGGGAGGGGGGCTGGGAGTGAATGGGGAGTTAGGGTTGAAGGGGAGGGGGCTGGGAGTGAATGGGGAGTTAGGGGTGAAGGGGAGGGGGCTGGGTGTGAATGGGGAGTTAGGGTGAAGGGGAGGGGGGCTGGGAGTGAATGGGGAGTTAGGGGTGAAGGGGAGGGGGCTGGGAGTGAATGGGGAGTTAGGGTGAAGGGGAGGGGGCTGGGAGTGAATGGGGAGTTAGGGTGAAGGGGAGGGGGCTGGGAGTGAATGGGGAGCTGGGGGTGAAGGGGAGGGGGCTGGGAGTGAATGGGGAGTTAGGGGTGAAGGGGAGGGGGCTGGGAGTGAATGGGGAGATTGGGGTGAAGGGGAGGGGGCTGGGAGTGAATGGGGAGTTAGGGTGAAGGGGAGGGGGCTGGGTGTGAATGGGGAGTTAGGGTGAAGGGAGGGGGCTGGGAGTGAATGGGGAGTTGGGGTGAAGGGGAGGGGGCTGGGAGTGAATGGGGAGCTGAGGGTGAAGGGGAGGGGGCTGGGAGTGAATGGGGAGGTTAGGGTGAAGGGGAGGGGGCTGGGAGTGAATGGGGAGTTAGGGTGAAGGGGAGGGGGGCTGGGTGTGAATGGGGAGTTAGGGTGAAGGGGAGGGGGCTGGGAGTGAATGGGGAGTTAGGGTGAAGGGGAGGGGGCTGGGAGTGAATGGGGAGTTGGGTGAAGGGGAGGGGGCTGGGTGTGAATGGGGAGTTAGGGTGAAGGGGAGGGGGCTGGGAGTGAATGGGGAGCTTGGGTGAAGGGGGAGGGGGCTGGGAGTGAATGGGGAGTTAGGGTGAAGGGGAGGGGGCTGGGAGTGAATGGGGAGCTTAGGGTGAAGGGGAGGGGGCTGGGTGGGAATGGGGAGTTAGGGTGAAGGGGAGGGGGCTGGGAGTGAATGGGGAGTTAGGGTGAAGGGGAGGGGGCTGGGAGTGAATGGGGAGTTAGGGTGAAGGGGAGGGGGCTGGGAGTGAATGGGGAGCTAGGGTGAAGGGGAGGGGGCTGGGAGTGAATGGGGAGTTAGGGTGAAGGGGAGGGGGCTGGGAGTGAATGGGGAGTTAGGGTGAAGGGGAGGGGGCTGGGTGTGGATGGGGGAGCTGGGGGTGAAGGGGGAGGGGGGCTGGGTGTGAATGGGGAGTTAGGGTGAAGGGGAGGGTGCTGGGTGTGAATGGGGAGTTAGGGTGAAGGGGAGGGGGCTGGGAGGGAATGGGGAGTTAGGGTGAAGGGGAGGGGGCTGGGTGTGAATGGGGAGTTAGGGTGAAGGGGAGGGGGCTGGGAGTGAATGGGGAGTTAGGGTGAAGGGGAGGGGGCTGGGTGTGAATGGGGAGTTAGGGTGAAGGGGAGGGGCTGGGAGTGAATGGGAGTTAGGGGTGAAGGTGGTGGGGCTGGGAGTGAATGGGGAGTTAGGGTGAAGGGGAGGGGCGGGAGTGAAATGGGGAGTTAGGGTGAAGGGGAGGGGGCTGGGAGTGAATGGGGAGTTAGGGTGAAGGGGAGGGGGCTGGGAGTGAATGGGGAGCTTAGGGGTGAAGGGGAGGGGGCTGGGTGTGAATGGGGAGTTAGGGTGAAGGGGAGGGGGCTGGGAGTGAATGGGGAGTTAGGGTGAAGGGGAGGGGGCTGGGTGTGAATGGGGAGTTAGGGTGAAGGGGAGGGGGCTGGGAGTGAATGGGGAGTTAGGGTGAAGGGGAGGGGGCTGGGTGTGAATGGGGAGTTAGGGTGAAGGGGAGGGGGCTGGGATGTGAATGGGGAGTTAGGGTGAAGGGGAGGGGGCTGGGAGTGAATGGGGAGTTAGGGTGAAGGGGAGGGGGCTGGGAGTGAATGGGGAGTTAGGGTGAAGGGGAGGGGGGCTGGGAGTGAATGGGGAGTTAGGGTGAAGGGGAGGGGGCTGGGAGTGAATGGGGAGTTAGGGTGAAGGGGAGGGGGCTGGGAGTGAATGGGGAGTTAGGGTGAAGGGGAGGGGGCTGGGAGTGAATGGGGAGTTAGGGTGAAGGGGAGGGGGCTGGGAGTGAATGGGGAGTTAGGGTGAAGGGGAGGGGGCTGGGAGTGAATGGGGAGTTAGGGTGAAGGGGAGGGGGCTGGGAGTGAATGGGGAGTTAGGGGTGAAGGGAGGGGGCTGGGAGTGAATGGGGAGTTAGGGTGAAGGGGAGGGGGCTGGGAGTGAATGGGGAGTTAGGGTGAAGGGGAGGGGGCTGGGTGTGAATGGGGAGTTAGGGTGAAGGGGAGGGGGCTGGGAGTGAATGGGGAGTTAGGGGTGAAGGGGAGGGGGCTGGGTGTGAATGGGGAGTTAGGGTGAAGGGGGAGGGGGCTGGGTGTGAATGGGGGAGTTAGGGTGAAGGGGAGGGGGCTGGGAGTGAATGGGGAGTTAGGGTGAAGGGGAGGGGGCTGGGAGTGAATGGGGAGTTAGGGTGAAGGGGAGGGGGCTGGGTGTGAATGGGGAGTTAGGGTGAAGGGGAGGGGGCTGGGTGTGAATGGGGAGTTAGGGTGAAGGGGAGGGGGCTGGGTGTGAATGGGGAGTTAGGGTGAAGGGGAGGGGGCTGGGAGTGAATGGGGAGTTAGGGTGAAGGGGAGGGGGCTGGGAGTGAATGGGGAGTTAGGGGTGAAGGGGAGGGGGCTGGGAGTGAATGGGGAGTTAGGGTGAAGGGGAGGGGGCTGGGTGTGAATGGGGAGTTAGGGTGAAGGGGAGGGGGCTGGGAGTGAATGGGAGCTTAGGGTGAAGGGGAGGGGGCTGGGAGTGAATGGGGAGTTAGGGTGAAGGGGAGGGGGCTGGGTGTGAATGGGGAGTTAGGGTGAAGGGGAGGGGGCTGGGAGTGAATGGGGAGTTAGGGTGAAGGGGAGGGGGCCTGGGAGTGAATGGGGAGTTAGGGTGAACGGGGAGGGGGCTGGGAGTGAATGGGGAGTTAGGGTGAAGGGGAGGGGGCTGGGAGTGAATGGGGAGTTAGGGTGAAGGGGAGGGGGCTGGGAGTGAATGGGGAGTTAGGGTGAAGGGGAGGGGGCTGGGAGTGAATGGGGAGTTAGGGTGAAGGGGAGGGGGCTGGGAGTGAATGGGGAGTTAGGGTGAAGGGGAGGGGGCTGGGAGTGAATGGGGAGTTAGGGTGAAGGGGAGGGGGCTGGAGTGAATGGGGAGTTAGGGTGAAGGGGAGGGGGCTGGGAGTGAATGGGGAGTTAGGGTGAAGGGGAGGGGGCTGGGAGTGAATGGGGAGTTAGGGTGAAGGGGAGGGGGCTGGGAGTGAATGGGGAGTTAGGGTGAAGGGGAGGGGGCTGGGAGTGAATGGGGAGTTAGGGTGAAGGGGAGGGGGCTGGGTGTGAATGGGGAGTTAGGGTGAAGGGGAGGGGGCTGGGAGTGAATGGGGAGTTAGGGTGAAGGGGAGGGGGCTGGGAGTGAATGGGGAGTTAGGGTGAAGGGGAGGGGGCTGGGAGTGAATGGGGAGTTAGGGTGAAGGGGAGGGGGCTGGGAGTGAATGGGGAGTTAGGGTGAAGGGGAGGGGGCTGGGAGTGAATGGGGAGTTAGGGTGAAGGGGAGGGGGCTGGGAGTGAATGGGGAGTTAGGGTGAAGGGGAGGGGGCTGGGAGTGAATGGGGAGTTAGGGTGAAGGGGAGGGGGCTGGGAGTGAATGGGGAGTTAGGGTGAAGGGGAGGGGCTGGGTGTGAATGGGGAGTTAGGGTGAAGGGGAGGGGGCTGGGAGTGAATGGGGAGTTAGGGTGAAGGGGAGGGGGCTGGGAGTGAATGGGGAGTTAGGGTGAAGGGGAGGGGGCTGGGAGTGAATGGGGAGTTAGGGTGAAGGGGAGGGGGCTGGGAGTGAATGGGGAGCTTAGGGTGAAGGGGAGGGGGCTGGGAGTGAATGGGGAGTTAGGGTGAAGGGGAGGGGCTGGGAGTGAATGGGGAGCTAGGGGTGAAGGGGAGGGGGCTGGGTGTGAATGGGGAGTTAGGGTGAAGGGGAGGGGGCTGGGAGTGAATGGGGAGTTGGGTGAAGGGGAGGGTGCTGGGAGTGAATGGGGAGTTAGGGTGAAGGGGAGGGGGCTGGGAGTGAATGGGGAGTTAGGGTGAAGGGGAGGGGGCTGGGAGTGAATGGGGAGTTAGGGTGAAGGGGAGGGGGCTGGGAGTGAATGGGGAGTTAGGGTGAAGGGGAGGGGGCTGGGAGTGAATGGGGAGTTAGGGGTGAAGGGGAGGGGGCTGGGAGTGAATGGGAGTTAGGGTGAAGGGGAGGGGGCTGGGAGTGAATGGGGAGTTAGGGTGAAGGGGAGGGGGCTGGGAGTGAATGGGGAGTTAGGGTGAAGGGGAGGGGGCTGGGAGTGAATGGGGAGTTAGGGTGAAGGGGAGGGGGCTGGGTGTGAATGGGGAGTTAGGGTGAAGGGGAGGGGGCTGGGAGTGAATGGGGAGTTAGGGTGAAGGGGAGGGGGCTGGGAGTGAATGGGGAGTTAGGGTGAAGGGGAGGGGGCTGGGAGTGAATGGGGAGTTAGGGTGAAGGGGAGGGGGCTGGGAGTGAATGGGGAGTTAGGGGTGAAGGGGAGTGGGCTGGGAGTGAATGGGGAGTTAGGATGAAGGGGAGGGGGCTGGGAGTGAATGGGGAGTTAGGGTGAAGGGCAGGGGGCTGGGAGTGAATGGGGAGTTAGGGTGAAGGGGAGGGGGCTGGGTGTGAATGGGGAGTTAGGGTGAAGGGGAGGGGGCTGGGAGTGAATGGGGAGTTAGGGTGAAGGGGAGGGGGCTGGGAGTGAATGGGGAGTTAGGGTGAAGGGGAGGGGGCTGGGAGTGAATGGGGAGCTGGGGGTGAAGGGGAGGGGGCTGGGTGTGAATGGGGAGTTAGGGTGAAGGGGAGGGGGCTGGGAGTGAATGGGGAGTTAGGGTGAAGGGGAGGGGGCTGGGAGTGAATGGGGAGTTAGGTGAAGGGGAGGGGGCTGGGAGTGAATAGGGAGTTAGGGTGAAGGGGAGGGGGCTGGGAGTGAATGGGGAGTTAGGGTGAAGGGGAGGGGGCTGGGAGTGAATGGGGAGTTAGGGTGAAGGGGAAGGGGCTGGAGTGAATGGGGAGATAGGGTGAAGGGGAGGGGGCTGGGAGTGAATGGGGAGTTAGGGTGAAGGGGAGGGGGCTGGGTGTGAATGGGGAGTTAGGGTGAAGGGGAGGGGGCTGGTGTGAATGGGGAGTTAGGGTGAAGGGGAGGGGGCTGGGAGTGAATGGGGAGCTGGGGGTGAAGGGGAGGGGGCTGGGAGTGAATGGGGAGTTAGGGTGAAGGGGAGGGGGCTGGGAGTGAATGGGGAGTTAGGGTGAAGGGGAGGGGGCTGGGTGTGAATGGGGAGTTAGGGTGAAGGGGAGGGGGCTGGGAGTGAATGGGGAGTTAGGGTGAAGGGGAGGGGGCTGGGAGTGAATGGGGAGTTAGGGTGAAGGGGAGGGGGCAGGGTGTGAATGGGGAGTTAGGGTGAAGGGGAGGGGGCTGGGTGTGAAGGGGGAGCTGGAGGTGAAGGGGAGGGGGCTTGGTGTGAATGGGGAGTTAGGGTGAAGGGGAGGGGGCTGGGTGTGAATGGGGAGTTAGGGTGAAGGGGAGGGGGCTGGGAGTGAATGGGGAGTTAGGGTGAAGGGGAGGGGGCTGGGAGTGAATGGGGAGTTAGGGTGAAGGGGAGGGGGCTGGGAGTGAATGGGGAGTTAGGGTGAAGGGGAGGGGGCTGGGTGTGAATGGGGAGTTAGGGTGAAGGGGAGGGGGCTGGGAGTGAATGGGGAGTTAGGGTGAAGGGGAGGGGGCTGGGAGTGAATGGGGAGTTAGGGTGAAGGGGAGGGGGCTGGGAGTGAATGGGGAGTTAGGGTGAAGGGGAGGGGGCTGGGAGTGAATGGGGAGTTAGGGTGAAGGGGAGGGGGCTGGGAGTGAATGGGGAGTTAGGGTGAAGGGGAGGGGGCTGGGAGTGAATGGGGAGTTAGGGTGAAGGGGAGGGGGCTGGGAGTGAATGGGGAGCTAGGGTGAAGGGGAGGGGGCTGGGAGTGAATGGGGAGTTAGGGTGAAGGGGAGGGGGCTGGGAGTGAATGGGGAGTTAGGGTGAAGGGGAGGGGGCTGGGAGTGAATGGGGAGTTAGGGTGAAGGGGAGGGGGCTGGGAGTGAATGGGGAGTTAGGGTGAAGGGGAGGGGGCTGGGAGTGAATGGGGAGTTAGGGTGAAGGGGAGGGGCTGGGTGTGAATGGGGAGTTAGGGTGAAGGGGAGGGGGCTGGGTGTGAATGGGGAGTTAGGGTGAAGGGGAGGGGGCTGGGAGTGAATGGGGAGTTAGGGTGAAGGGGAGGGGGCTGGGAGTGAATGGGGAGTTAGGGTGAAGGGGAGGGGGCTGGGAGTGAATGGGGAGTTAGGGTGAAGGGGAGGGGGCTGGGAGTGAATGGGGAGTTAGGGTGAAGGGGAGGGGGCTGGGTGTGAATGGGGAGTTAGGGTGAAGGGGAGGGGGCTGGGTGTGAATGGGGAGTTAGGGTGAAGGGGAGGGGGCTGGGAGTGAATGGGGAGTTAGGGTGAAGGGGAGGGGGCTGGGAGTGAATGGGGAGTTAGGGTGAAGGGGAGGGGGCTGGGAGTGAATGGGGAGTTAGGGTGAAGGGGAGGGGGCTGGGAGTGAATGGGGAGTTAGGGTGAAGGGGAGGGGGCTGGGAGTGAATGGGGAGTTAGGGTGAAGGGGAGGGGGCTGGGTGTGAATGGGGAGTTAGGGTGAAGGGGAGGGGGCTGGGAGTGAATGGGGAGTTAGGGTGAAGGGGAGGGGGCTGGGAGTGAATGGGGAGTTAGGGTGAAGGGGAGGGGGCTGGGAGTGAATGGGGAGTTAGGGTGAAGGGGAGGGGGCTGGGAGTGAATGGGGAGTTAGGGTGAAGGGGAGGGGGCTGGGTGTGAATGGGGAGTTAGGGTGAAGGGGAGGGGGCTGGGAGTGAATGGGGAGCTGGGGTGAAGGGGAGGGGGCTGGGAGTGAATGGGGAGTTAGGGTGAAGGGGAGGGGGCTGGGAGTGAATGGGGAGTTAGGGTGAAGGGGAGGGGGCTGGGAGTGAATGGGGAGTTAGGGTGAAGGGGAGGGGGCTGGGAGTGAATGGGGAGTTAGGGGTGAAGGGGAGGGGGCTGGGTGTGAATGGGGAGTTAGGGTGAAGGGGAGGGGGCTGGGTGTGAATGGGGAGTTAGGGTGAAGGGGAGGGGGCTGGGAGTGAATGGGGAGTTAGGGTGAAGGGGAGGGGGCTGGGAGTGAATGGGGAGTTAGGGTGAAGGGGAGGGGGCTGGGAGTGAATGGGGAGTTAGGGTGAAGGGGAGGGGGCTGGGAGTGAATGGGGAGCTGGGGGTGAAGGGGAGGGGGCTGGGAGTGAATGGGGAGTTAGGGTGAAGGGGAGGGGGCTGGGAGTGAATGGGGAGTTAGGGTGAAGGGGAGGGGGCTGGGAGTGAATGGGGAGTTAGGGTGAAGGGGAGGGGGCTGGGTGTGAATGGGGAGTTAGGGTGAAGGGGAGGGGGCTGGGAGTGAATGGGGAGCTGGGGGTGAAGGGGAGGGGGCTGGGAGTGAATGGGGAGTTAGGGTGAAGGGGAGGGGGCTGGGTGTGAATGGGGAGTTAGGGTGAAGGGGAGGGGGCTGGGTGTGAATGGGGAGTTAGGGTGAAGGGGAGGGGGCTGGGAGTGAATGGGGAGTTAGGGTGAAGGGGAGGGGGCTGGGAGTGAATGGGGAGTTAGGGTGAAGGGGAGGGGGGCTGGGAGTGAATGGGGAGTTAGGGTGAAGGGGAGGGGGCTGGGTGTGAATGGGGAGTTAGGGTGAAGGGGAGGGGGCTGGGTGTGAATGGGGAGTTAGGGTGAAGCGGAGGGGGCTGGGTGTGAATGGGGAGTTTGGGTGAAGGAGTGGGGGCTGGGTGTGAATGGGGAGTTAGGGTGAAGAGGAGGGGGCTGGGAGTGAATGGGGAGTTAGGGTGAAGGGGAGGGGGCTGGGAGTGAATGGGGAGTTAGGGTGAAGGGGAGGGGGCTGGGAGTGAATGGGGAGTTAGGGCTAAAGGGAGGGGGGTGGGTGTGAATGGGGAGTTAGGGTGAAGGGGAGGGGGCTGGCAGTGAATGGGGAGCTGGGGGTGAAGGGGAGGGGGCTGGGTGTGAATGGGGAGTTAGGGTGAAGGGGAGGGGGCTGGGAGTGAATGGGGAGTTAGGGTGAAGGGGAGGGGGCTGGGAGTGAATGCGGAGCTGGGGGTGAAGGGGAGGGGGCTGGGAGTGAATGGGGAGCTGGGGGTGAAGGGGAGGGGGCTGGGTGTGAATGGGGTGTTGGGGGTGAAGGGGAGGGGGCTGGGTGTGAATGGGGAGTTAGGGTGAAGGGGAGGGGGCTGGGTGTGAATGGGGAGCTGGGGGTGAAGGGGAGGGGGCTGGGAGTGAATGCGGAGCTGGGGGTGAAGGGGAGGGGGCTGGGAGTGAATGTGGAGTTAGGGTGAAGGGGAGGGGGCTGGGAGTGAATGGGGAGTTAGGGTGAAGGGGAGGGGGCTGGGAGTGAATGGGGAGTTAGGGTGAAGGGGAGGGGGCTGGGAGTGAATGGGGAGCTGGGGTGAAGGGGAGGGGGCTGGGAGTGAATGGGGAGCTGGGGGTGAAGGGGAGGGGGCTGGGAGTGAATGGGGAGTTAGGGTGAAGGGGAGGGGGCTGGGAGTGAATGGGGAGTTAGGGTGAAGGGGAGGGGGCTGGGAGTGAATGGGGAGTTAGGGTGAAGGGGAGGGGGCTGGGTGTGAATGGGGAGCTTGGGGTGAAGGGGAGGGGGCTGGGAGTGAATGGGGAGTTAGGGTGAAGGGGAGGGGGCTGGGAGTGAATGGGGAGTTAGGGTGAAGGGGAGGGGGCTGGGAGTGAATGGGGAGTTAGGGTGAAGGGGAGGGGGCTGGGAGTGAATGGGGAGCTGGGGGTGAAGGGGAGGGGGCTGGGAGTGAATGGGGAGTTAGGGTGAAGGGGAGGGGGCTGGGAGTGAATGGGGAGTTAGGGTGAAGGGGAGGGGGCTGGGAGTGAATGGGGAGCTGGGGGTGAAGGGGAGGGGGCTGGGAGTGAATGGGGAGTTAGGGTGAAGGGGAGGGGGCTGGGAGTGAATGGGGAGTTAGGGTGAAGGGGAGGGGGCTGGGAGTGAATGGGGAGTTAGGGTGAAGGGGAGGGGGCTGGGAGTGAATGGGGAGTTAGGGTGAAGGGGTGGGGGCTGGGAGTGAATGGGGAGTTTGGGTGAAGGGGAGGGGGCTGGGAGTGAATGGGGAGTTAGGGTGAAGGGGAGGGGGCTGGGAGTGAATGGGGAGTTAGGGTGAAGGGGAGGGGGCTGGGAGTGAATGGGGAGTTAGGGTGAAGGGGAGGGGGCTGGGAGTGAATGGGGAGTTAGGGTGAAGGGGAGGGGGCTGGGAGTGAATGGGGAGTTAGGGTGAAGGGGAGGGGGCTTGGTGTGAATGGGGAGTTAGGGTGAAGGGGAGGGCGCTGGGTGTGAATGGGGTGTTAGGGTGAAGGGGAGGGGGCTGGGAGTGAATGGGGAGTTAGGGTGAAGGGGAGGGGGCTGGGTGTGAATGGGGAGTTAGGGTGAAGGGGAGGGGGCTATGAGTGAATGGGGAGCTGGGGGTGAAGGGGAGGGAGCTGGGAGTGAATGGGGAGTTAGGGTGAAGGGGAGGGGGCTGGGTGTGAATGGGGAGTTAGGGTGAAGGGGAGGGGGCTGGGAGTGAATGGGGAGTTAGGGTGAAGGGGAGGGTGCTGGGAGTGAATGGGGAGTTAGGGTGAAGGGGAGGGGGCTGGGTGTGAATGGGGAGTTAGGGTGAAGGGGAGGGGGCTGGGAGTGAATGGGGAGTTAGGGTGAAGGGGAGGGGGCTGGGAGTGAATGGGGAGTTAGGGTGAAGGGGAGGGGCTGGGTGTGAATGGGGAGTTAGGGTGAAGGGGAGGGCGCTGGGTGTGAATGGGGAGCTGGGGGTGAAGGGGAGGGGGCTGGGTGTGAATGGGGAGTTAGGGTGAAGGGGAGGGGGCTGGGAGTGAATGGGGAGCTGGGGTGAAGGGGAGGGGGCTGGGTGTGAATGGGGAGTTAGGGTGAAGGGGAGGGGGCTGGGTGTGAATGGTGAGTTAGGGTGAAGGGGAGGGGGCTGGGAGTGAATGGGGAGTTAGGGTGAAGGGGAGGGGGCTGGGTGTGAATGGGGAGTTAGGGTGAAGGGGAGGGGGCTGGGAGTGAATGGGCAGTTAGGGTGAAGGGGAGGGGGCTGGGTGTGAATGGGGAGTTAGGGTGAAGGGGAGGGGGCTGGGAGTGAATGGGAGTTAGGGGTGAAGGGGAGGGGGCTGGGAGTGAATGGGGAGTTAGGGTGAAGGGGAGGGTGCTGGGAGTGAATGGGGAGCTGGGGGTGAAGGGGAGGGGGCTGGGTGTGAATGGGGAGTTAGGGGTGAAGGGGAGGGGGCTGGGAGTGAATGGGGAGTTAGGGTGAAGGGGAGGGGGCTGGGAGTGAATGGGGAGTTAGGGTGAAGGGGAGGGGGCTGGGAGTGAATGGGGAGCTGGGGTGAAGGGGAGGGGGCTGGGAGTGAATGGGGAGTTAGGGGTGAAGGGGAGGGGGCTGGGTGTGAATGGGGAGTTAGGGTGAAGGGGAGGGGGCTGGGAGTGAATGGGGAGTTAGGGTGAAGGGGAGGGGGCTGGGAGTGAATGGGGAGTTAGGGTGAAGGGGAGGGGGCTGGGAGTGAATGGGGAGTTAGGGTGAAGGGGAGGGGGCTGGGAGTGAATGGGGAGTTAGGGTGAAGGGGAGGGGGCTGGGAGTGAATGGGGAGTTAGGGTGAAGGGGAGGGGGCTGGGAGTGAATGGGGAGTTAGGGTGAAGGGGAGGGGGCTGGGAGTGAATGGGGAGTTAGGGTGAAGGGGAGGGGGCTGGGAGTGAATGGGGAGTTAGGGTGAAGGGGAGGGGGCTGGGTGTGAATGGGGAGTTAGTGTGAAGGGGAGGGGCTGGGAGTGTGAATGGGGAGTTAGGGTGAAGGGGAGGGGGCTGGGAGTGAATGGGAGTTAGGGTGAAGGGGAGGGGGCTGGGAGTGATGGGGAGTTGGTGAAGGGGGAGGGCTGGAGTGAATGGGAGTTAGGGTGAAGGGAGGGGCTGGGAGTGAATGGGGAGTTAGGGTGAAGGGGAGGGGGCTGGGATGTGAATGGGGAGTTAGGGTGAAGGGGAGGGGGCTGGGAGTGAATGGGGAGTTAGGGTGAAGGGGAGGGGGCTGGGTGAGATGGGGAGTTAGGGTGAAGGGGAGGGGGCTGGTGGTGAATGGGGAGTTAGGGTGAAGGGGAGGGGGCTGGGAGTGAATGGGGAGTTAGGGTGAAGGGGAGGGGGCTGGGAGTGAATGGGGAGTTAGGGTGAAGGGGAGGGGGCTGGGAGTGAATGGGGAGGCTTGGGGTGAAGGGGAGGGGCTGGGAGTGAATGGGGAGTTAGGGGTGAAGGGGAGGGGGCTGGGAGTGAATGGGGAGTTGGGGTGAAGGGGAGGGGGCTGGGAGTGAATGGGGAGCTTGGGGTGAAGGGGAGGGGGCTGGGAGTGAATGGGGAGTTAGGGGTGAAGGGGAGGGGGCTGGGTGTGAATGGGGAGTTAGGGGTGAAGGGGAGGGGGCTGGGTGTGAATGGGGAGTTAGGGTGAAAGGGGAGGGGGCTGGGAGTGAATGGGGAGTTAGGGTGAAGGGGAGGGGGCTGGGAGTGAATGGGGAGCTGGGGGTGAAGGGGAGGGGGCTGGGAGTGAATGGGGAGCTGGGGGTGAAGGGGAGGGGGCTGGGTGTGAATGGGGAGTTAGGGTGAAGGGGAGGGGGCTGGGAGTGAATGGGGAGTTAGGGTGAAGGGGAGGGGGCTGGGAGTGAATGGGGAGTTAGGGTGAAGGGGAGGGGGCTGGGTGTGAATGGGGAGTTAGGGTGAAGGGGAGGGGGCTGGGTGTGAATGGGGAGTTAGGGTGAAGGGGAGGGGGCTGGGTGTGAATGGGGAGTTAGGGTGAAGGGGAGGGGGCTGGGAGTGAATGGGGAGCTGGGGGTGAAGGGGAGGGGGCTGGGAGTGAATGGGGAGTTAGGGTGAAGGGGAGGGGGCTGGGAGTGAATGGGGAGTTAGGGTGAAGGGGAGGGGGCTGGGAGTGAATGGGGAGTTAGGGTGAAGGGGAGGGGGCTGGGAGTGAATGGGGAGTGGGGGTGAAGGGGAGGGGGCTGGGAGTGAATGGGGAGTTAGGGTGAAGGGGGAGGGGGCTGGGAGTGAATGGGGAGTTAGGGTGAAGGGGAGGGGGCTGGGAGTGAATGGGGAGTTAGGGTGAAGGGGCGGGGGCCGGGTAGTGAATGGGGAGTTAGGGTGAAGGGGAGGGGGCTGGGAGTGAATGGGGAGTTAGGTGAAGGGGAGGGGGCTGGGAGTGAATGGGGAGTTAGGGTGAAGGGGAGGGGGCTGGGATGTGAATGGGGAGTTAGGGTGAAGGGAGGGGGCTGGGAGTGAATGGGGAGTTAGGGTGAAGGGGAGGGGGCTGGGAGTGAATGGGGAGTTAGGGTGAAGGGGAGGGGGGCTGGGAGTGAATGGGGAGTATAGGGTGAAGGGGAGGGTGCTGGGAGTGAATGGGGAGCTGGGGGTGAAGGGGAGGGCGTTGGGAGTGAATGGGGAGCTGGGGTGAAGGGTAGGGTGCTGGGTGTGAATGGGGAGTTTGGGTGAAGGGAAGGGGGCTGGGTGTGAATGGGGAGTTAGGGTGAAGAGGAGGGGGCTGGGAGTGAATGGGGAGTTAGGGTGAAGGGGAGGAGGGGCTGGGTGTGAATGGGGAGTTAGGGTGAAGGTGAGGGGGCTGGGAGTGAATGGGGAGTTAGGGTGAAGGGAGGGGGCTAGGAGTGAATGGGGAGTTAGGGTGAAGGGGAGGGGGCTGGGAGTGATTGGGGAGTTAGGGGTGAAGGGGAGGGGGCTGGGAGTGAATGGGGAGTTAGGGTGAAGGGGAGGGGGCTGGGAGTGAATGGGGAGTTAGGGTGAAGGGGAGGGGGGCTGGGTGTGAATGGGGAGTTAGGGTGAAGGGGAGGGGGCTGGGGAGTGAATGGGATTAGGGTGAAGGGGAGGGGAGGGTGCTGGGAGTGAATGGGGAGTAAGGGTGAAGGGGAGGGGGCTGGTAGTGAATGGGAGATAGGGTGAAGGGGAGGGGGCTGGAGGTGAATGGAGTTAGGGTGAAGGAGGGGCTGTGAGTGAATGGTAGCTGGAGGTTGAAGGGGAGGTGGCTGTGAGTGAATGGGGAGTTAGGGTGAAGGGGAAGGGGCTGGGAGTGAATGGGGAGCTGGGGGTGAAGGGGAGGGGGCTGGGAGTGAAATGGGGAGTTAGGGTGAAGGGGAGGGGGGCTGGGAGTGAATGGGGAGTTAGGGTGAAGGGGAGGGGGCTGGGAGTGAATGGGGAGCTGGGGGTGAAGGGGAGGTGGCTGGGGAGTGAATGGGGAGCTGGGGGGTGAAGGGGAGGGGGCTGGGATGTGAATGGGGGAGTTAGGTTGAAGGGGGAGGGCGCTGGGAGTGAATGGGGGAGTTAGGGTGAAGGGGAGGGGGGCTGGGTGTGAATGGGGAGTTAGGGTGAAGGGGGGAGGGGGCTGGGAGTGAATGGGGAGTTAGGGTGAAGGGGAGGGGGCTGGGTGTGGAATGGGGAGTTAGGGTGAAGGGGAGGGGGCTGGGTGTGAATGGGGAGTTAGGGTGAAGGGGAGGGGGCTGGGAGTGAATGGGGAGTAGGGGTGAAGGGGAGGGGGCTGGGAGTGAATGTGGAGCTGGGGGTGAAGGGAGGGGGGCTGGGAGTGAATGGGGATTCTCCAGGAGTGCTGGACACTGCTCTCGGTTAACACTTCTCCAGGAGCGCTGGACACTGCTCTCAGTTACACTTCTCCAGGAGCGCTGGACAGTGCTCTCAGTTGCACTATTCCTGGAGTGCTGGGCACTGCTCTCAGTTACACTTCTCCAGGAGCGCTGGACACTGCTCTAAGTTACACTTCTCCTGGATTCTGGACACTGATCTCAGTTACACTTCTCCAGGAGCGCTGGAAACTGCTCTCAGTTACACTATTCCAGGACCGCTGGGCACTGCTCTCAGTTGCACTATTCCAGGAGTGCTGGACATTGCTCTCAGTTACACTTCTGAAGGAGTGCTGGACACTGCTCTCAATTACACTTCTCCATGAGCGCTGGACACTTCTCTCAGTTACACTATTCCAGGAGTGCTGGACACTGCTCTCAGTTACACTATTCCAGGAGCACTGGACACTGCTCTCAGTTACACTTCTCCAGGAGCGCTGGGCACTGCTCTCAGTTACACTTCACCAGGAGCGCTGGACACTGCTCTCGCTTAACACTACTCCAGGAGCGCTGGACAATGCTCTCAGTTACACTATTCAAGGAGCGCTGGACACTGCTCTCAGTTAAACTGTTCCAGGAGCGCTCGACACTGCTCTCAGTTACACTTCTCCAGGAGCGCTGGGCACTGCTCTCAGTTACACTTCTCCAGGAGCGCTGGACACTGCTCTCAATTACACTTCATTAGGAGCGCTGGACACTGCTCTCAGTTACACTATTCAAGGAGCGCTGGACACTGCTCTCAATTACACTATTCCAGGAGCGCTGGACACTGCTCTCAGTTACACTTCTCAATGACTTCTGGACACTGCTCTCAGTTACACTTCTCCAGGAGTGCTGGACACTCTTCTCAGTTACACTTCTCCAGGAGCGCTGGACACTGCTGTCAGTTACACTATTCCACGAGCGCTGGGCACTGCTCTCAGTTACAATATTCCAGGAATGCTGGACACTGCTCTCAGTTACACTATTCCAGGAGCGCTGGACACTGCTCTCAGTTACACTTCTCCAGGAGCGCTGGGCACTGCTCTCAGTTACACTATTCCAGGAGTGCTGGAAACTGCTCTCAGTTACTCTTCTCCAGGAGTGCTGGACACTACTCTCAGTTGCACTATTCCAGGAGCGCTGGACACTGCGCTCATTTACACTTCTCCAGGAGTTCTGGTCACTGCTCTCAGTTACACTATTCCAGGCGCGCTGGACACTGCTCTCAGTTACACTATTCCAGGAGCGCTGGACACTGCTCTAAGTTACACTTCTCCAGGAGCGCTGGACTCTGCTCTCAGTTCCACTTCTCCAGGAGCGCTGGACACTGCTCTCAGTTACACTATTCCAGGAGCGCTGGACACTGCTCTCAGTTACACTTCTCTAGGAGTGCTGGAAACTGCTCTCAGTTACACTATTCCAGGAGCGCTGGGCACTGCTCTCAGTTGCACTATTCCAGGAGTGCTGGACACTGCTCTCAGTTACACTTCTGAAGGAGTGCTGGACACTGCTCTCAGTTACACTATTCCAGGAGTACTGGAAACTGCTCTCAGTTACACTATTCCATGAGCGCTGGACACTGCTCTCAGTTACACTTCTCCAGGAGCACTGGGCAATGCTCTCAGTTACACTTCTCCAGGAGCGCTGGACACTGCTCTCGGTTAACACTTCTCCAGAAGCGCTGGACACTGCTCTCAGTTACACTATTCAAGGAGCGCTGGACTGCTCTCAGTTACACTTCTCCAGGCGCGCTGGACACTGCTCTCAGTTACACTTCTCCAGGTGCGCTGGGCACTGCTCTCAGTTACACTATTCCAGGAGTGCTGGATACTGCTCTCATTTACACTTCTGAAGGAGTGCTGGACACTGCTCTCAGTTACACTTCTCCAGGAGCGCTGGACACTGCTCTCAGTTACACTTCTCCAGGAGCGCTGGGCACTGCTCTCAGTTACACTTCTCCAGGAGCGTTGGACACTGCTCTCGGTTAACACTTCTCCAGGAGCGCTGGACACTGCTCTCAGTTACACTATTCAAGGTGCGCTGGACTGCTCTCAGTTACACTGTTCCAGGAGCGCTGGACACTGCTCTCAGTTACACTTCTCCAGCTGCGCTGGGCACGGCTCTCAGTTACAGTATTCGAGGAGTGCTTGACACTGCTCTCAGTTACACTTCTCCAGGCGCGCTGTACACTGCTCTCAGTTACACTATTCCAGGAGCACTGGACATTTCTCTCAGTTACACTTCTCCAGAAGTTCTGGACACTGCTCTCAGTTACACTATTCCAGGAGCGCTGGACACTGCTCTCAGTTACACTATTCCGGGAGCGCTGGACACTGCTCTAAGTTACACTTCTCCAGGACCGCTGGACTCTGCTCTCAGTTCCACTTCTCCAGGTGCGTTGGGCACTGCTCTCAGTTACACTGCTCCAGGAGTGCTGGACACTGCTCTCAGTTACACTTCTCCAGGCGCGCTGGACACTGCTCTCAGTTACACTATTCCAGGACCACTGGACATTTCTCTGAGTTACACTTCTCCCGGAGTTCTGGACACTGCTCTCAGTTACACTATTCCAGGAGCGCTGGACACTGCTCTCAGTTACACTATTCCGGGAGCGCTGGGCACTGCTCTCAGTTCCACTTCTCCAGGTGCGCTGGGCACTGCTCTCAGTTACACTTCTCCAGGAGTGCTGGACACTGCTCTCAGTTACAATTCTCCAGGAGCGCTGGGCACTGCTCTCAGTTACACTATTCCAGGAGCGCTGGACACTGCTCTAAGTTACACTTCTCCAGGAGCGCTGGACTCTGCTCTCAGTTCCACTTCTCCAGGAGCGCTGGACACTGCTGTCAGTTACACTATTCCAGGAGCGCTGGACACTGCTCTCAGTTACACTACTCCAGGTGTGCTGGACACTGCTCTCAGTTGCACTTCTCCAGGAGTGCTGGACACTGCTCTCGGTTAACACTTCTCCAGGAGCGCTGGACACTGCTCTCAGTTACACTTCTCCAGGAGCGCTGGACAGTGCTCTCAGTTGCACTATTCCTGGAGTGCTGGGCACTGCTCTCAGTTACACTTCTCCAGGAGCGCTGGACACTGCTCTAAGTTACACTTCTCCTGGATTCTGGACACTGCTCTCAGTTACACTTCTCCAGGAGCGCTGGAAACTGCTCTCAGTTACACTATTCCAGGACCGCTGGGCACTGCTCTCAGTTGCACTATTCCAGGAGTGCTGGACATTGCTCTCAGTTACACTTCTGAAGGAGTGCTGGACACTGCTCTCAATTACACTTCTCCATGAGCGCTGGACACTTCTCTCAGTTACACTATTCCAGGAGTGCTGGACACTGCTCTCAGTTACACTATTCCAGGAGCACTGGACACTGCTCTCAGTTACACTTCTCCAGGAGCGCTGGGCACTGCTCTCAGTTACACTTCACCAGGAGCGCTGGACACTGCTCTCGCTTAACACTACTCCAGGAGCGCTGGACAATGCTCTCAGTTACACTATTCAAGGAGCGCTGGACACTGCTCTCAGTTAAACTGTTCCAGGAGCGCTCGACACTGCTCTCAGTTACACTTCTCCAGGAGCGCTGGGCACTGCTCTCAGTTACACTTCTCCAGGAGTGCTGGACACTGCTCTCAGTTACACTATTCAAGGAGCGCTGGACACTGCTCTCAATTACACTATTCCAGGAGCGCTGGACACTGCTCTCAGTTACACTTCTCAATGACTTCTGGACACTGCTCTCAGTTACACTTCTCCAGGAGTGCTGGACACTCTTCTCAGTTACACTTCTCCAGGAGCGCTGGACACTGCTGTCAGTTACACTATTCCACGAGCGCTGGGCACTGCTCTCAGTTACAATATTCCAGGAATGCTGGACACTGCTCTCAGTTACACTATTCCAGGAGCGCTGGACACTGCTCTCAGTTACAGTTCTCCAGGAGCGCTGGGCACTGCTCTCAGTTACACTATTCCAGGAGTGCTGGAAACTGCTCTCAGTTACTCTTCTCCAGGAGTGCTGGACACTACTCTCAGTTGCACTATTCCAGGAGCGCTGGACACTGCGCTCATTTACACTTCTCCAGGAGTTCTGGTCACTGCTCTCAGTTACACTATTCCAGGCGCACTGGACACTGCACTCAGTTACACTATTCCAGGAGCGCTGGACACTGCTCTAAGTTACACTTCTCCAGGAGCGCTGGACTCTGCTCTCAGTTCCACTTCTCCAGGAGCGCTGGACACTGCTCTCAGTTACACTATTCCAGGAGCGCTGGACACTGCTCTCAGTTACACTTCTCTAGGAGTGCTGGAAACTGCTCTCAGTTACACTATTCCAGGAGCGCTGGGCACTGCTCTCAGTTGCACTATTCCAGGAGTGCTGGACACTGCTCTCAGTTACACTTCTGAAGGAGTGCTGGACACTGCTCTCATTTACACTATTCCAGGAGTACTGGAAACTGCTCTCAGTTACACTATTCCATGAGCGCTGGACACTGCTCTCAGTTACACTTCTCCAGGAGCACTGGGCAATGCTCTCAGTTACACTTCTCCAGGAGCGCTGGACACTGCTCTCGGTTAACACTTCTCCAGGAGCGCTGGACACTGCTCTCAGTTACACTATTCAAGGAGCGCTGGACTGCTCTCAGTTACACTGTCCCAGGAGCGCTGGACACTGCTCTCAGTTACACTTCTCCAGGTGCGCTGGGCACTGCTCTCAGTTACACTATTCCAGGAGTGCTGGATACTGCTCTCATTTACACTTCTGAAGGATTGCTGGACACTGCTCTCAGTTACACTTCTCCAGGAGCGCTGGACACTGCTCTCAGTTACACTATTCCAGGAGCGCTGGACAGTTGTCTCAGTTACACTTCTCCAGGAGCGCTGGGCACTGCTCTCAGTTACACTTCTCCAGGAGCGTTGGACACTGCTCTCGGTTAACACTTCTCCAGGAGCGTTGGACACTGCTCTCAGTTACACTATTCAAGGCGCGCTGGACTGCTCTCAGTTACACTGTTCCAGGAGCGCTGGACACTGCTCTCAGTTACACTTCTCCAGGTGCGCTGGGCACGGCTCTCAGTTACAGTATTCGAGGAGTGCTTGACACTGCTCTCAGTTACACTTCTCCAGGCGCGCTGGACACTGCTCTCAGTTACACTATTCCAGGAGCACTGGACATTTCTCTCAGTTACACTTCTCCAGGAGTTCTGGACACTGCTCTCAGTTACACTATTCCAGGAGCACTGGACACTGCTCGAAGTTACACTATTCCGGGAGCGCTGGACACTGCTCTCAGTTACACTTCTCCAGGAGCGCTGGACTCTGCTCTCAGTTACACTTCTCCAGGTGCGCTGGGCACTGCTCTCAGTTACACTTCTCCAGGAGTGCTGGACACTGCTCTCAGTTACACTTCTCCAGGAGCGCTGGACACTGCTCTCAGTTACACTTCTCCAGGAGCGCTGGACACTGCTCTCAGTTACACTATTCCAGGAGTGCTGGGCACTGCTCTCAGTTACACTTCTCCAGGAGCGCTGGACACTGCTCTCAGTTACACTTCTCCAGGACTGCTGGACACTGCTCTCAGTTACACTTCTCCAGGAGCGCTGGACACTGCTCTCAGTTACACTATTCCAGGAGCGCTGGACACTGCTCTCAGTTACACTATTCCAGGAGTGCTGGACACTGCTCTCAGTTACACTTCTCCAGGAGCGCTGGACACTGCTCTCAGTTACACTTCTCCAGGAGCGCTGGACACTTCTCTCAGTTACACTATTCCAGGAGTGCTGGACACTGCTCTCAGTTACACTATTCCAGGAGCACTGGACACTGCTCTCAGTTACACTTCTCCAGGAGCGCTGGGCACTGCTCTCAGTTACACTTCACCAGGAGCGCTGGACACTGCTCTCGCTTAACACTACTCCAGGAGCGCTGGACACTGCTCTCAGTTACACTATTCAAGGAGCGCTGGACACTGCTCTCAGTTACACTGTTCCAGGAGCGCTGGACACTGCTCTCAGTTACACTTCTCCAGGAGCGCTGGGCACTGCTCTCAGTTACACTTCTCCAGGAGTGCTGGACACTGCTCTCAGTTACACTATTCAAGGAGCGCTGGACACTGCTCTCAATTACACTATTCCAGGAGCGCTGGACACTGCTCTCAGTTACACTTCTCAATGACTTCTGGACACTGCTCTCAGTTACACTTCTCCAGGAGTGCTGGACACTCTTCTCAGTTACACTTCTCCAGGAGCGCTGGACACTGCTGTCAGTTACACTATTCCACGAGCGCTGGGCACTGCTCTCAGTTACAATATTCCAGGAATGCTGGACACTGCTCTCAGTTACACTATTCCAGGAGCGCTGGACACTGCTCTCAGTTACAGTTCTCCAGGAGCGCTGGGCACTGCTCTCAGTTACACTATTCCAGGAGTGCTGGAAACTGCTCTCAGTTACTCTTCTCCAGGAGTGCTGGACACTACTCTCAGTTGCACTATTCCAGGAGCGCTGGACACTGCGCTCATTTACACTTCTCCAGGAGTTCTGGTCACTGCTCTCAGTTACACTATTCCAGGCGCGCTGGACACTGCACTCAGTTACACTATTCCAGGAGCGCTGGACACTGCTCTAAGTTACACTTCTCCAGGAGCGCTGGACTCTGCTCTCAGTTCCACTTCTCCAGGAGCGCTGGACACTGCTCTCAGTTACACTATTCCAGGAGCGCTGGACACTGCTCTCAGTTACACTTCTCTAGGAGTGCTGGAAACTGCTCTCAGTTACACTATTCCAGGAGCGCTGGGCACTGCTCTCAGTTGCACTATTCCAGGAGTGCTGGACACTGCTCTCAGTTACACTTCTGAAGGAGTGCTGGACACTGCTCTCAGTTACACTATTCCAGGAGTACTGGAAACTGCTCTCAGTTACACTATTCCATGAGCGCTGGACACTGCTCTCAGTTACACTTCTCCAGGAGCACTGGGCAATGCTCTCAGTTACACTTCTCCAGGAGCGCTGGACACTGCTCTCGGTTAACACTTCTCCAGGAGCGCTGGACACTGCTCTCAGTTACACTATTCAAGGAGCGCTGGACTGCTCTCAGTTACACTGTCCCAGGAGCGCTGGACACTGCTCTCAGTTACACTTCTCCAGGTGCGCTGGGCACTGCTCTCAGTTACACTATTCCAGGAGTGCTGGATACTGCTCTCATTTACACTTCTGAAGGAGTGCTGGACACTGCTCTCAGTTACACTTCTCCAGGAGCGCTGGACACTGCTCTCAGTTACACTATTCCAGGAGCGCTGGACAGTTGTCTCAGTTACACTTCTCCAGGAGCGCTGGGCACTGCTCTCAGTTACACTTCTCCAGGAGCGTTGGACACTGCTCTCGGTTAACACTTCTCCAGGAGCGTTGGACACTGCTCTCAGTTACACTATTCAAGGTGCGCTGGACTGCTCTCAGTTACACTGTTCCAGGAGCGCTGGACACTGCTCTCAGTTACACTTCTCCAGGTGCGCTGGGCACGGCTCTCAGTTACAGTATTCGAGGAGTGCTTGACACTGCTCTCAGTTACACTTCTCCAGGCGCGCTGTACACTGCTCTCAGTTACACTATTCCAGGAGCACTGGACATTTCTCTCAGTTACACTTCTCCAGGAGTTCTGGACACTGCTCTCAGTTACACTATTCCAGGAGCGCTGGACACTGCTCTCAGTTACACTATTCCGGGAGCGCTGGACACTGCTCTAAGTTACACTTCTCCAGGAGCGCTGGACTCTGCTCTCAGTTCCACTTCTCCAGGTGCGCTGGGCACTGCTCTCAGTTACACTGCTCCAGGAGTGCTGGACACTGCTCTCAGTTACAATTCTCCAGGAGCGCTGGGCACTGCTCTCAGTTACACTATTCCAGGAGCGCTGGACACTGCTCTAAGTTACACTTCTCCAGGAGCGCTGGACTCTGCTCTCAGTTCCACTTCTCCAGGAGCGCTGGACACTGCTGTCAGTTACACTATTCCAGGAGCGCTGGACACTGCTCTCAGTTACACTACTCCAGGTGTGCTGGACACTGCTCTCAGTTACACTTCTCCAGGAGTGCTGGACACTGCTCTCAGTTACACTTCTCCAGGAGCGCTGGACACTGCTCTCAGTTACACTTCTCCAGGAGCGCTGGACAGTGCTCTCAGTTGCACTATTCCTGGAGTGCTGGGCACTGCTCTCAGTTACACTTCTCCAGGAGCGCTGGACACTGCTCTCAGTTACACTTCTCCAGGAGTGCTGGACACTGCTCTCAGTTACACTTCATCAGGAGCGCTGGACACTGCTCTCAGTTACACTATTCAAGGAGTGCTGGACACTGCTCTCAATTACACTATTCCAGCAGCGCTGGACACTGCTCTCAGTTACACTTCTCCAGGAGTTCTGGACACTGCTCTCAGTTACACTACTCCAGGAGTGCTGGACACTGCTCTCAGTTACACTTCTCCAGGAGTGCTGGACACTGCTCTCAGTTACACTTCTCCAGGAGCGCTGGACACTGCTCTCAGTTACACTATTCCACGAGCGCTGGGCACTGCTCTCAGTTACAATATTCCAGGAATGCTGGACACTGCTCTCAGTTACACTATTCCAGGAGCGCTGGACACTGCTCTCAGTTACACTTCTCCAGTAGCGCTGGGCACTGCTCTCATTTACACTATTCCAGGAGTGCTGGAAACTGCTCTCAGTTACGCTTCTCCAAGAGTGCTGGACACTGCTCTCAGTTACACTATTCCAGGAGCGCTGGACACTGCTCTCATTTACACTTCTCCAGGAGCGCTGGGCACTGCTCTCAGTTACACTATTCCGGGAGTGCGGGACACTGCTCTAAGTTACACTTCTCCAGGAGCGCTGGACACTGCTCTCAGTTACACTTCTCCAGGAGCGCTGGACACTGCTCTCAGTTACACTATTCCAGGAGCGCTGGACACTGCTCTCAGTTACACTTCTCCAGGAGTGCTGGTCACTGCTCTCAGTTACACTATTCCAGGCGCGCTGGACACTGCTCTCAGTTGCACTATTCCAGGAGCGCTGGACACTGCTCTCAGTTACACTTCTCCTGGAGCGCTGGACACTGCTCTCAATAACAATTCTGCAGGAGCGCTGGACACTGCTCTCAGTTACACTTCTCCAGGAGCGCTGGACACTGCTCTCAGTTACACTATTCAAGGAGCGCTGGACACTGCTCTCAGTTACACTTCTCCAGGAGCGCTGGGCACTGCTCTCAGTTACACTTCTCCAGGAGCGCTGGACACTGCTCTCAGTTACACTATTCCAGGAGTGCTGGACACTGCTCTCAGTTACACTTCTCCAGGAGCGCTGGACACTGCTCTCAGTTACACTATTCCAGGAGCGCTGGACACTGCTCTCAGTTACACTTCTCCAGGAGCGCTGGACACTGCTCTCAGTTACACTATTCCAGGAGCGCTGGACACTGCTCTCAGTTACACTATTCCAGGAGCGCTGGACACTGCTCTCAGTTACACTTCTCCAGGAGCGCTGGACACTGCTCTCAGTTACACTTCTCCAGGTGCGCTGGACACTGCTCTCAGTTACACTTCTCCAGGAGTGCTGGACACTGCTCTCAGTTACACTTCTCCAGGAGCGCTGGACACTGCTCTCAGTTACACTATTCCAGGAGCGCTGGACACTGCTCTCAGTTACACTTCTCCAGGAGCGCTGGACACTGCTCTCAGTTACACTTCTCCAGGAGCGCTGGACACTGCTCTCAGTTACACTATTCCAGGAGCGCTGGACACTGCTCTCAGTTACACTTCTCCAGGAGCGCTGGACTCTGCTCTCAGTTACACTTCTCCAGGAGCGCTGGACACTGCTCTCAGTTACACTATTCCAGGAGCGCTGGACACTGCTCTCAGTTACACTACTCCAGGTTTGCTGGACACTGCTCTCAGTTACACTTCTCCAGGAGTGCTGGACACTGCTCTCAGTTACACTTCTGAAGGAGCGCTGGACACTGCTCTCAGTTACACTTCTCCAGGAGCGCTGGACACTGCTCTCAGTTACACTATTCCAGGAGTGCTGGACACTGCTCTCAGTTACACTTCTCCAGGAGCGCTGGACACTGCTCTCAGTTACACTTCTCCAGGAGCGCTGGACACTGCTCTCAGTTACACTTCTCCAGGATCGCTGGACACTGCTCTCAGTTACACAATTCCAGGAGCGCTGGGCACTGCTCTCAGTTGCACTATTCCAGGAGTGCTAAACACTGCTCTCAGTTACACTTCTGAAGGAGTGCTGGACACTGCTCTCAGTTACACTTCTCCATGAGCGCTGGACACTGCTCTCAGTTACACTATTCCAGGGGTGCTGGACACTGCTCTCAGTTACACTATTCCAGGAGCACTGGACACTGCTCTCAGTTACACTTCTCCAGGAGCGCTGGGCACTGCTCTCAGTTACACTTCACCAGGAGCGCTGGACACTGCTCTCAGTTACACTACTCCAGGAGCGCTGGACACTGCTCTCAGTTACACTATTCAAGGAGCGCTGGACACTGCTCTCAGTTACACTGTTCCAGGAGCGCTGGACACTGCTCTCAGTTACACTTCTCCAGGAGCGCTGGACACTGCTCTCAGTTACACTTCTCCAGGAGCGCTGGACACTGCTCTCAGTTACACTTCATTAGGAGCGCTGGACACTGCTCTCAGTTACACTTCATTAGGAGCGCTGGACACTGCTCTCAGTTACACTATTCAAGGAGCGCTGGACACTGCTCTCAGTTACACTTCTCAATGACTTCTGGACACTGCTCTCAGTTACACTTCTCCAGGAGTGCTGGACACTCTTCTCAGTTACACTTCTCCAGGAGCGCTGGACACTGCTGTCAGTTACACTATTCCACGAGCGCTGGGCACTGCTCTCAGTTACAATATTCCAGGAATGCTGGACACTGCTCTCAGTTACACTATTCCAGGAGCGCTGGACACTGCTCTCAGTTACACTTCTCCAGGAGCGCTGGGCACTGCTCTCAGTTACACTATTCCAGGAGTGCTGGAAACTGCTCTCAGTTACTCTTCTCCAGGAGTGCTGGACACTGCTCTCAGTTGCACTATTCCAGGAGCGCTGGACACTGCGCTCATTTACACTTCTCCAGGAGTTCTGGTCACTGCTCTCAGTTACACTATTCCAGGCGCGCTGGACACTGCTCTCAGTTACACTATTCCAGGAGCGCTGGACACTGCTCTAAGTTACACTTCTCCAGGAGCGCTGGACTCTGCTCTCAGTTCCACTTCTCCAGGAGCGCTGGACACTGCTCTCAGTTACACTATTCCAGGAGCGCTGGACACTGCTCTCAGTTACACTTCTCTAGGAGTGCTGGAAACTGCTCTCAGTTACACTATTCCAGGAGCGCTGGGCACTGCTCTCAGTTGCACTATTCCAGGAGTGCTGGACACTGCTCTCAGTTACACTTCTGAAGGAGTGCTGGACACTGCTCTCAGTTACACTATTCCAGGAGTGCTGGACACTGCTCTCAGTTACACTATTCCATGAGCGCTGGACACTGCTCTCAGTTACACTTCTCCAGGAGCACTGGGCAATGCTCTCAGTTACACTTCTCCAGGAGCGCTGGACACTGCTCTCGGTTAACACTTCTCCAGGAGCGCTGGACACTGCTCTCAGTTACACTATTCAAGGAGCGCTGGACTGCTCTCAGTTACACTGTTCCAGGAGCGCTGGACAGTGCTCTCAGTTACACTTCTCCAGGTGCGCTGGGCACTGCTCTCAGTTACACTATTCCAGGAGTGCTGGATACTGCTCTCATTTACACTTCTGAAGGAGTGCTGGACACTGCTCTCAGTTACACTTCTCCAGGAGCGCTGGACACTGCTCTCAGTTACACTTCTCCAGGAGCGCTGGGCACTGCTCTCAGTTACACTTCTCCAGGAGCGTTGGACACTGCTCTCGGTTAACACTTCTCCAGGAGCGCTGGACACTGCTCTCAGTTACACTATTCAAGGTGCGCTGGACTGCTCTCAGTTACACTGTTCCAGGAGCGCTGGACACTGCTCTCAGTTACACTTCTCCAGCTGCGCTGGGCACGGCTCTCAGTTACAGTATTCGAGGAGTGCTTGACACTGCTCTCAGTTACACTTCTCCAGGCGCGCTGTACACTGCTCTCAGTTACACTATTCCAGGAGCACTGGACATTTCTCTATTTTACACTTCTCCAGAAGTTCTGGACACTGCTCTCAGTTACACTATTCCAGGAGCGCTGGACACTGCTCTCAGTTACACTATTCCGGGAGCGCTGGACACTGCTCTAAGTTACACTTCTCCAGGACCGCTGGACACTGCTCTCAGTTACACTTCTCCAGGAGCGCTGGACACTGCTCTCAGTTACACTTCTCCAGGAGCGCTGGACACTGCTCTCAGTTACACTTCTCCAGGAGCGCTGGACACTGCTCTCAGTTACACTATTCCAGGAGCGCTGGACACTGCTCTCAGTTACACTTCTCCAGGATCTCTGGACACTGATCTCAGTTCCACTATTCCAGGAGCGCTGGACACTGCTCTCAGTTACACTATTCCAGGAGCGCTGGACACTGCTCTCAGTTACACTTCTCCAGGAGCGCTGGACACTGCTCTCAGTTACACTTCTCCAGGAGTGCTGGACACTGCTCTCAGTTACACTTCTCCAGGAGCGCTGGACACTGCTCTCAGTTACACTATTCCAGGAGCGCTGGACACTGCTCTCAGTTACACTTCTCCAGGAGCGCTGGACACTGCTCTCAGTTACACTTCTCCAGGAGCGCTGGACACTGCTCTCAGTTACACTATTCCAGGAGCGCTGGACACTGCTCTCAGTTACACTACTCCAGGAGCGCTGGACACTGCTCTCAGTTACACTTCTCCAGGAGTGCTGGACACTGCTCTCAGTTACACTTCTCCAGGAGCGCTGGACACTGCTCTCAGTTACACTTCTCCAGGAGCGCTGGACACTGCTCTCAGTTGCACTATTCCAGGAGTGCTGGGCACTGCTCTCAGTTACACTTCTCCAGGAGCGCTGGACACTGCTCTCAGTTACACTTCTCCAGGAGCGCTGGACACTGCTCTCAGTTACACTTCTCCAGGAGCGCTGGACACTGCTCTCAGTTACACTATTCCAGGAGCGCTGGACACTGCTCTCAGTTACACTATTCCAGGAGTGCTGGACACTGCTCTCAGTTACACTTCTCCAGGAGTGCTGGACACTGCTCTCAGTTACACTTCTCCAGGAGCGCTGGACACTGCTCTCAGTTACACTATCTCCAGGAGTGCTGGACACTGCTCTCAGTTACACTATTCCAGGAGCGCTGGACACTGCTCTCAGTTACACTTCTCCAGGAGCGCTGGACACTGCTCTCAGTTACACTTCTCCAGGAGCGCTGGACACTGCTCTCAGTTACACTACTCCAGGAGCGCTGGACACTGCTCTCAGTTACACTATTCCAGGAGCGCTGGACACTGCTCTCAGTTACACTTTCCAGGAGCGCTGGACACTGCTCTCAGTTACACTTCTCCAGGAGCGCTGGACACTGCTCTCAGTTACACTTCTCCAGGAGCGCTGGACACTGCTCTCAGTTACACTATTCCAGGAGCGCTGGACACTGCTCTCAGTTACACTATTCCAGGAGCGCTGGACACTGCTCTCAGTTACACTTCTCCAGGAGCGCTGGACACTGCTCTCAGTTACACTTCTCCAGGAGTGCTGGACACTCTTCTCAGTTACACTTCTCCAGGAGCGCTGGACACTGCTCTCAGTTACACTATTCCACGAGCGCTGGGCACTGCTCTCAGTTACAATATTCCAGGAATGCTGGACACTGCTCTCAGTTACACTATTCCAGGAGCGCTGGACACTGCTCTCAGTTACACTTCTCCAGGAGCGCTGGGCACTGCTCTCAGTTACACTATTCCAGGAGTGCTGGAAACTGCTCTCAGTTACTCTTCTCCAGGAGTGCTGGACACTACTCTCAGTTGCACTATTCCAGGAGCGCTGGACACTGCGCTCATTTACACTTCTCCAGGAGTTCTGGTCACTGCTCTCAGTTACACTATTCCAGGCGCACTGGACACTGCACTCAGTTACACTATTCCAGGAGCGCTGGACACTGCTCTAAGTTACACTTCTCCAGGAGCGCTGGACTCTGCTCTCAGTTCCACTTCTCCAGGAGCGCTGGACACTGCTCTCAGTTACACTATTCCAGGAGCGCTGGACACTGCTCTCAGTTACACTTCTCTAGGAGTGCTGGAAACTGCTCTCAGTTACACTATTCCAGGAGCGCTGGGCACTGCTCTCAGTTGCACTATTCCAGGAGTGCTGGACACTGCTCTCAGTTACACTTCTGAAGGAGTGCTGGACACTGCTCTCAGTTACACTATTCCAGGAGTACTGGAAACTGCTCTCAGTTACACTATTCCATGAGCGCTGGACACTGCTCTCAGTTACACTTCTCCAGGAGCACTGGGCAATGCTCTCAGTTACACTTCTCCAGGAGCGCTGGACACTGCTCTCGGTTAACACTTCTCCAGGAGCGCTGGACACTGCTCTCAGTTACACTATTCAAGGAGCGCTGGACTGCTCTCAGTTACACTTCTCCAGGTGCGCTGGACACTGCTCTCAGTTACACTTCTCCAGGTGCGCTGGGCACTGCTCTCAGTTACACTATTCCAGGAGTGCTGGATACTGCTCTCATTTACACTTCTGAAGGAGTGCTGGACACTGCTCTCAGTTACACTTCTCCAGGAGCGCTGGACACTGCTCTCAGTTACACTATTCCAGGAGCGCTGGACAGTTGTCTCAGTTACACTTCTCCAGGAGCGCTGGGCACTGCTCTCAGTTACACTTCTCCAGGAGCGTTGGAAACTGCTCTCGGTTAACACTTCTCCAGGAGCGTTGGACACTGCTCTCAGTTACACTATTCAAGGTGCGCTGGACTGCTCTCAGTTACACTGTTCCAGGAGCGCTGGACACTGCTCTCAGTTACACTTCTCCAGGTGCGCTGGGCACTGCTCTCAGTTACAGTATTCGAGGAGTGCTGGACACTGCTCTCAGTTACACTTCTCCAGGCGCGCTGGACACTGCTCTCAGTTACACTATTCCAGGAGCACTGGACATTTCTCTCAGTTACACTTCTCCAGGAGTTCTGGACACTGCTCTCAGTTACACTATTCCAGGAGCGCTGGACACTGCTCTCAGTTACACTATTCCAGGAGCGCTGGACACTGCTCTCAGTTACACTTCTCCAGGAGCGCTGGACACTGCTCTCAGTTACACTTCTCCAGGAGCGCTGGACACTGCTCTCAGTTACACTTCTCCAGGAGTGCTGGACACTGCTCTCAGTTACACTTCTCCAGGAGCGCTGGACACTGCTCTCAGTTACACTTCTCCAGGAGCGCTGGACACTGCTCTCAGTTGCACTATTCCAGGAGTGCTGGACACTGCTCTCAGTTACACTTCTCCAGGAGCGCTGGACACTGCTCTCAGTTACACTTCTCCAGGACTGCTGGACACTGCTCTCAGTTACACTTCTCCAGGAGCGCTGGACACTGCTCTCAGTTACACTATTCCAGGAGCGCTGGACACTGCTCTCAGTTACACTATTCCAGGAGTGCTGGACACTGCTCTCAGTTACACTTCTGAAGGAGTGCTGGACACTGCTCTCAGTTACACTTCTCCAGGAGCGCTGGACACTGCTCTCAGTTACACTATTCCAGGAGTGCTGGACACTGCTCTCAGTTACACTATTCCAGGAGCACTGGACACTGCTCTCAGTTACACTTCTCCAGGAGCGCTGGGCACTGCTCTCAGTTACACTTCACCAGGAGCGCTGGACACTGCTCTCGCTTAACACTACTCCAGGAGCGCTGGACACTGCTCTCAGTTACACTATTCAAGGAGCGCTGGACACTGCTCTCAGTTAAACTGTTCCAGGAGCGCTCGACACTGCTCTCAGTTACACTTCTCCAGGAGCGCTGGGCACTGCTCTCAGTTACACTTCTCCAGGAGTGCTGGACACTGCTCTCAGTTACACTATTCAAGGAGCGCTGGACACTGCTCTCAGTTACACTATTCCAGGAGCGCTGGACACTGCTCTCAGTTACACTTCTCAATGACTTCTGGACACTGCTCTCAGTTACACTTCTCCAGGAGTGCTGGACACTCTTCTCAGTTACACTTCTCCAGGAGCGCTGGACACTGCTGTCAGTTACACTATTCCACGAGCGCTGGGCACTGCTCTCAGTTACAATATTCCAGGAATGCTGGACACTGCTCTCAGTTACACTATTCCAGGAGCGCTGGACACTGCTCTCAGTTACAGTTCTCCAGGAGCGCTGGGCACTGCTCTCAGTTACACTATTCCAGGAGTGCTGGAAACTGCTCTCAGTTACTCTTCTCCAGGACAGCTGGACACTGCTCTCAGTTACACTATTCCAGGAGCGCTGGACACTGCTCTCATTTACACTTCTCCAGGAGTTCTGGTCACTGCTCTCAGTTACACTATTCCAGGCGCGCTGGACACTGCTCTCAGTTACACTATTCCAGGAGCGCTGGACACTGCTCTAAGTTACACTTCTCCAGGAGCGCTGGACTCTGCTCTCAGTTCCACTTCTCCAGGAGCGCTGGACACTGCTCTCAGTTACACTATTCCAGGAGCGCTGGACACTGCTCTCAGTTACACTATTTCTGGAGTGCTGGAAACTGCTCTCAGTTACACTATTCCAGGAGCGCTGGACACTGCTCTCAGTTACACTATTCCAGTAGCGCTGGACACTGCTCTCAGTTACACTTCTCCAGGAGTGCTGGACACTGCTCTCAGTTACACTATTCCAGGAGCGCTGGAAACTGCTCTCAGTTACACTATTCCAGGAGCGCTGGACACTGCTCTCAGTTACACTTCTCCAGGAGCACTGGACACTGCTCTCAGTTACACTTCTCCAGGAGCGCTGGACACTGCTCTCAGTTACACTTCTCCAGGAGCGCTGGACACTGCTCTCAGTTACACTATTCCAGGAGCGCTGGACACTGCTCTCAGTTACACTTTCCCAGGAGCGCTGGACACTGCTCTCAGTTACACTTCTCCAGGAGCGCTGGACACTGCTCTCAGTTTCACTATTCCAGGAGTGCTGGACACTGCTCTCATTTACACTTCTGCCAGGAGTGCTGGACACTGCTCTCAGTTACACTTCTCCAGGAGCGCTGGACACTGCTCTCAGTTACACTATTCCAGGAGCGCTGGACAGTGCTCTCAGTTACACTTATCCAGGAGCGCTGGGACACTGCTCTCAGTTACACTTCACCAGGAGCGCTGGACACTGCTCTCGCGTAACACTTCTCCAGGAGCGCTGGACACTGCTCTCAGTTACACTATTCCAGGAGCGCTGGACACTGCTCTCAGTTACACTGTTCCAGGAGCGCTGGACACTGCTCTCAGTT
The DNA here is from genome assembly GCF_017639515.1 of Carcharodon carcharias. Taxonomy (NCBI): domain Eukaryota; kingdom Metazoa; phylum Chordata; class Chondrichthyes; order Lamniformes; family Lamnidae; genus Carcharodon; species Carcharodon carcharias. The sequence continues at coordinate 1,022,737 of NW_024470712.1, read as the reverse complement.
ACACTTCTCCAGGTGCGCTGGACACTGCTCTCAGTTACACTTCTCGAGGAGTGCTGGACACTGCTCTCAGTTACACTTCTCCAGGAGCGCTGGACACTGCTCTCAGTTACACTATTCCAGGAGCGCTGGACACTGCTCTCAGTTACACTTCTCCAGGAGTGCTGGACACTGCTCTCAGTTACACTATTCCAGGAGCGCTGGACACTGCTCTCAGTTACACTATTCCAGGAGCGCTGGACACTGCTCTAAGTTACACTTCTCCAGGAGCGCTGGACTCTGCTCTCAGTTCCACTTCTCCAGGTGCGCTGGGCACTGCTCTCAGTTACACTTCTCCAGGAGTGCTGGACACTGCTCTCAGTTACACTTCTCCAGGAGCGCTGGGCACTGCTCTCAGTTACACTATTCCAGGAGCGCTGGACACTGCTCTAAGTTACACTTCTCCAGGAGCGCTGGACTCTGCTCTCAGTTCCACTTCTCCAGGAGCGCTGGACACTGCTGTCAGTTACACTATTCCAGGAGCGCTGGACACTGCTCTCAGTTACACTACTCCAGATGTGCTGGACACTGCTCTCAGTTACACTTCTCCAGGAGTGCTGGACACTGCTCTCAGTTACACTTCTCCAGGAGCGCTGGACACTGCTCTCAGTTACACTTCTCCAGGAGCGCTGGACAGTGCTCTCAGTTCCACTATTCCTGGAGTGCTGGGCACTGCTCTCAGTTACACTTCTCCAGGAGCGCTGGGCACTGCTCTCAGTTACACTTCTCCAGGAGTGCTGGACACTGCTCTCAGTTACACTTCTCCAGGAGCGCTGGACACTGCTCTCAGTTACACTATTCAAGGAGCGCTGGACACTGCTCTCAGTTACACTATTCCAGGAGCGCTGGACACTGCTCTCAGTTACACTTCTCCAGGAGTGCTGGACACTGCTCTCAGTTACACTACTCCAGGAGTGCTGGACACTGCTCTCAGTTACACTTCTCCAGGAGTGCTGGACACTGCTCTCAGTTACACTTCTCCAGGAGCGCTGGACACTGCTCTCAGTTACACTATTCCAGGAGCGCTGGGCACTGCTCTCAGTTACACTATTCCAGGAGCGCTGGACACTGCTCTCAGTTACACTATTCCAGGAGCGCTGGACACTGCTCTCAGTTACACTTCTCCAGGAGCGCTGGGCACTGCTCTCAGTTACACTATTCCATGAGTGTTGGACACTGCTCTCAGTTACTCTTCTCCAGGAGCGCTGGACACTGCTCTCAGTTACACTATTCCAGGAGCGCTGGACACTGCTCTCATTTACACTTCTCCAGGAGCGCTGGACACTGCTCTCAGTTACACTATTCCAGGAGCGCTGGACACTGCTCTCAGTTACACTTCTCCAGGAGCGCTGGACACTGCTCTCAGTTACACTTCTCCAGGAGCGCTGGACACTGCTCTCAGTTTACACTTCTCCAGGAGCGCTGGACACTGCTCTCAGTTACACTTTCCAGGAGTGCTGGACACTGCTCTCAGTTACACTTCTCCAGGAGCGCTGGCACTGCTCTCAGTTACACTTCTCCAGGAGCGCTGGACACTGCTCTCAGTTACACTTTCCAGGAGCGCTGGACACTGCTCTCAGTTACACTATTCCAGGATCGCTGGACACTGCTCTCATTTACACTTATCCAGGAGCGCTGGACACTGCTCTCAGTTACACTTCTCCAGGAGCGCTGGCACTGCTCTCAGTTACACTATTCCAGGAGCGCTGGACACTGCTCTCAGTTACACTTCTCCAGGAGCGCTGGACACTGCTCTCAGTTACACTTCTCCAGGAGCGCTGGACACTGCTCTCAGTTACACTTCTCCAGGAGCGCTGGACACTGCTCTCAGTTACACTATTCCAGGAGCGCTGGACACTGCTCTCAGTTACACTATTCCAGGAGCGCTGGACACTGCTCTCAGTTACACTTCTCCAGGAGCGCTGGACACTGCTCTCAGTTACACTTCTCCAGGAGCGCTGGACACTGCTCTCAGTTACACTTCTCCAGGAGCGCTGGACACTGCTCTCAGTTACACTTCTCCAGGAGTGCTGGACACTGCTCTCAGTTACACTTCTCCAGGAGTGCTGGACACTGCTCTCAGTTACACTTCTCCAGGAGCGCTGGACACTGCTCTCAGTTACACTATTCCAGGAGCGCTGGACACTGCTCTCAGTTACACTTTCCAGGAGCGCTGGACACTGCTCTCAGTTACACTTCTCCAGGAGCGCTGGGACACTGCTCTCAGTTACACTATTCCAGGAGCGCTGGACACTGCTCTCAGTTACACTTCTCCAGGAGCGCTGGACACTGCTCTCAGTTACACTATTCCAGGAGCGCTGGACACTGCTCTCAGTTACACTATTCCAGGAGCGCTGGACACTGCTCTCAGTTACACTTCTCCAGGAGCGCTGGACACTGCTCTCAGTTACACTATTCCAGGAGTGCTGGACACTGCTCTCAGTTACACTTCTCCAGGAGCGCTGGACACTGCTCTCAGTTACACTTCTCCAGGAGCGCTGGACACTGCTCTCAGTTACACTCTTCCAGGAGCGCTGGACACTGCTCTCAGTTACACTACTCCAGGAGCGCTGGACACTGCTCTCAGTTACACTTCTCCAGGAGCGCTGGACACTGCTCTCAGTTACACTTCTCCAGGAGCGCTGGACACTGCTCTCAGTTACACTATTCCAGGAGTGCTGGACACTGCTCTCAGTTACACTTTCCAGGAGTGCTGGACACTGCTCTCAGTTACACTTCCAGGAGCGCTGGACACTGCTCTCAGTTACACTTCTCCAGGATCTCTGGACACTGATCTCAGTTCCACTATTCCAGGAGCGCTGGACACTGCTCTCAGTTACACTATTCCAGGAGCGCTGGACACTGCTCTCAGTTACACTTCTCCAGGAGCGCTGGACACTGCTCTCAGTTACACTTCTCCAGGAGTGCTGGACACTGCTCTCAGTTACACTATTCCAGGAGTGCTGGACACTGCTCTCAGTTACACTTCTCCAGGAGCGCTGGACACTGCTCTCAGTTACACTATTCCAGGAGCGCTGGACACTGCTCTCAGTTACACTTCTCAAGGAGCGCTGGACACTGCTCTCAGTTACACTTCTCCAGGAGCGCTGGACACTGCTCTCAGTTACACTTGATCAGGAGCGCTGGACACTGCTCTCAGTTACACTATTCAAGGAGCGCTGGACACTGCTCTCAGTTACACTATTCCAGAAGCGCTGGACACTGCTCTCAGTTACACCTCTCCTGGTGCGCTGGTCACTGCTCTCAGTTACAATATTCCAGGAATGCTGGACACTGCTCTCAGTTACACGTCTCCAGGAGCGCTGGAAACTGCTCTCAGTTACACTTCTCCAGGAGCGCTGGACACTGCTCTCAGTTACACTTCTCCAGGAGTGCTGGACACTGCTCTCAGTTACACTATTCCAGGAGCGCTGGACACTGCTCTCAGTTTCACTTCACCAGGAGTGCTGGACACTGCTCTCAGTTACACTATTCCAGGAGTTCTGGACACTGCTCTCAGTTACACTTCTCCAGGAGCGCTGGGCACTGCTCTCAGTTACACTATTCCAGGAGCGCTGGACACTGCTCTCAGTTACACTTCTCAAGGAGCGCTGGACACTGCTCTCAGTTACACTCTCCAGGAGCGCTGGACACTGCTCTCAGTTACACTTTCCAGGAGTGCTGGACACTGCTCTCAGTTACACTTCTCCAGGAGCGCTGGACACTGCTCTCAGTTACACTATTCCAGGAGCGCTGGACACTGCTCTCAGTTACACTTCTCCAGGAGCGCTGGACACTGCTCTCAGTTACACTTCTCCAGGAGCGCTGGACACTGCTCTCAGTTACACTTCTCCAGGAGCGCTGGACACTGCTCTCAGTTACACTTCTCCAGGAGCGCTGGACACTGCTCTCAGTTACACTTCTCCAGGAGCGCTGGACACTGCTCTCAGTTACACTATTCCAGGAGCGCTGGACACTGCTCTCAGTTACACTTCTCCAGGAGCGCTGGGCACTGCTCTCAGTTACACTTCTCCAGGAGCGCTGGACACTGCTCTCAGTTACACTTCTCCAGGAGCGCTGGACACTGCTCTCAGTTACACTATTCAAGGAGCGCTGGACACTGCTCTCAGTTACACTATTCCAGAAGCGCTGGACACTGCTCTCAGTTACACCTCTCCTGGTGCGCTGGTCACTGCTCTCAGTTACACTATTCCAGGAGCGCTGGACACTGCTCTCAGTTACACTTCTCCAGGAGCGCTGGACACTGCTCTCAGTTACACTATTCCAGGAGCGCTGGACACTGCTCTCAGTTACACTTCTCCAGGAGCGCTGGACACTGCTCTCAGTTACACTTCTCCAGGAGCGCTGGACACTGCTCTCAGTTACACTTCTCCAGGAGTGCTGGACACTGCTCTCAGTTACACTTCTCCAGGAGCGCTGGACACTGCTCTCAGTTACACTTCTCCAGGAGCGCTGGACACTGCTCTCAGTTACACTATTCCAGGAGCGCTGGGCACTGCTCTCAGTTACACTTCTCCAGGAGCGCTGGACACTGCTCTCAGTTACACTTCTCCAGGAGCGCTGGACACTGCTCTCAGTTACACTTCTCCAGGAGCGCTGGACACTGCTCTCAGTTACACTATTCCACGAGCGCTGGACACTGCTCTCAGTTACACTATTCCAGGAGTGCTGGACACTGCTCTCAGTTACACTTCTCCAGGAGCGCTGGACACTGCTCTCAGTTACACTTCTCCAGGAGCGCTGGACACTGCTCTCAGTTACACTTCTCCAGGAGCGCTGGACACTGCTCTCAGTTACACTATTCCAGGAGCGCTGGACACTGCTCTCAGTTACACTTCTCCAGGAGCGCTGGACACTGCTCTCAGTTACACTATTCCAGGAGCGCTGGACACTGCTCTCAGTTACACTTCTCCAGGAGCGCTGGACACTGCTCTCAGTTACACTTCTCCAGGAGCGCTGGACACTGCTCTCAGTTACACTATTCCAGGAGCGCTGGACACTGCTCTCAGTTACACTTCTCCAGGAGCGCTGGACACTGCTCTCAGTTACACTTCTCCAGGAGCGCTGGACACTGCTCTCAGTTACACTATTCCAGGAGCGCTGGACACTGCTCTCAGTTACACTTCTCCAGTAGCGCTGGACACTGCTCTCAGTTACACTATTCAGGAGCGCTGGACACTGCTCTCAGTTACACTTCTCCAGGAGCGCTGGACACTGCTCTCAGTTACACTATTCCAGGAGCGCTGGACACTGCTCTCAGTTACACTATTCCAGGAGCGCTGGACACTGCTCTCAGTTACACTTCTCCAGGAGCGCTGGACACTGCTCTCAGTTACACTATTCCAGGAGCGCTGGACACTGCTCTCAGTTACACTTCTCCAGGACTGCTGGACACTGCTCTCAGTTACACTTCTCCAGGATCGCTGGAAACTGCTCTCAGTTACACTATTCCAGGAGCGCTGGGCCCTGCTCTCAGTTACACTCTTCCAGGAGCGCTGGACACTGCTCTCAGTTACACTTCTCCAGGAGCGCTGGGACACTGCTCTCAGTTACACTTCTCCAGGAGCGCTGGACACTGCTCTCAGTTACACTTCTCCAGGAGCGCTGGACACTGCTCTCAGTTACACTTCTCCAGGAGCGCTGGACACTGCTCTCAGTTACACTATTCCAGGAGCGCTGGACACTGCTCTCAGTTACACTTCTCCAGGACTGCTGGACACTGCTCTCAGTTACACTTCTCCAGGAGCGCTGGACACTGCTCTCAGTTACACTTCTCCAGGAGTGCTGGACACTGCTCTCAGTTACACTATTCCAGGAGCGCTGGACACTGCTCTCAGTTACACTATTCCAGGAGCGCTGGACACTGCTCTCAGTTACACTTCTCCAGGAGCGCTGGACACTGCTCTCAGTTACACTACTCCAGGAGCGCTGGACACTGCTCTCAGTTACACTATTCCAGGAGCGCTGGACACTGCTCTCAGTTACACTTTCCAGGAGTGCTGGACACTGCTCTCAGTTACACTTCTCCAGGAGCGCTGGACACTGCTCTCAGTTACACTTCTCCAGGAGCGCTGGACACTGCTCTCAGTTACACTATTCCAGGAGCGCTGGACACTGCTCTCAGTTACACTATTCCAGGAGCGCTGGACACTGCTCTCAGTTACACTTCTCCAGGAGCGCTGGACACTGCTCTCATTTACACTTCTCCAGGAGTTCTGGTCACTGCTCTCAGTTACACTATTCCAGGCACGCTGGACACTGCTCTCAGTTACACTATTCCAGGAGCGCTGGACTCTGCTCTCAGTTCCACTTCTCCAGGAGCGCTGGACAATGCTCTCAGTCACACTATTCCAGGAGTTCTGGTCACTGCTCTCAGTTACACTTCTCCAGTTGCGCTGGACACTGCTCTCAGTTACACTTCTCCAGGAGCGCTGGACACTGCTCTCAGTTACACTTCTCCAGGAGCGCTGGACACTGCTCTCAGTTACACTATTCCAGGAGCGCTGGACACTGCTCTCAGTTACACTTCTCCAGGAGTGCTGGACACTGCTCTCAGTTACACTATTCCAGGAGTGCTGGACACTGCTCTCAGTTACACTTCTCCAGGAGCGCTGGACACTGCTCTCAGTTACACTTCTCCAGGAGCGATGGACACTGCTCTCAGTTACACTTCTCCAGGAGCTGCTGGACACTGCTCTCAGTTACACTTTCTCCAGGAGCGCTGGACACTGCTCTCAGTTACACTATTCCAGGAGCGCTGGACACTGCTCTCAGTTACACTACTCCAGGAGTGCTGGACACTGCTCTCAGTTACACTTCTCCAGGAGTGCTGGACACTGCTCTCAGTTATACTTCTCCAGGAGCGCTGGACACTGCTCTCAGTTACACTATCCACGAGCGCTGGGTACTGCTCTCAGTTACAATATTCCAGGAATGCTGGACACTGCTCTCAGTTACACGTCTCCAGGAGCGCTGGACACTGCTCTCAGTTACACTTCTCCAGGAGTGCTGGACACTGCTCTCAGTTACACTTCTCCAGGAGCGCTGGACACTGCTCTCAGTTACAGTTCGCCTGGTGCGCTGGACACTGCTCTCAATAACAATTCTCCAGGAGTGCTGGACACTGCTCTCATTTACACTTCTCCAGGAGCGCTGGACACTGCTCTCAGTTACACTTCTCCAGGAGCGCTGGACACTGCTCTCATTTACACTATTCCATGAGTGTTGGACACTGCTCTCAGTTAAACTTCTCCAGGAGCGCTGGACACTGCTCTCAGTTACACTATTCCAGGAGCGCTGGACACTGCTCTCAGTTACACTTCTCCAGGAGCGCTGGACACTGCTCTCAGTTACACTTCTCCAGGAGCGCTGGACACTGCTCTCAGTTACACTTCTCCAGGAGTGCTGGACACTGCTCTCAGTTACACTTCTCCAGGAGTGCTGGACACTGCTCTCAGTTACACTTCTCCAGGAGCGCTGGACACTGCTCTCAGTTACACTTCTCCAGGAGCGCTGGACACTGCTCTCAGTTACACTTCTCCAGGAGCGCTGGACACTGCTCTCAGTTACACTTCTCCAGGAGCGCTGGACACTGCTCTCAGTTACACTATTCCAGGAGCGCTGGACACTGCTCTCAGTTACACTTCTCCAGGAGCGCTGGACACTGCTCTCAGTTACACTATTCCAGGAGCGCTGGACACTGCTCTCAGTTACACTATTCAAGGAGCGCTGGACACTGCTCTCAGTTACACTATTCCAGGAGCGCTGGACACTGCTCTCAGTTACACTTCTCCAGGAGCGCTGGTCACTGCTCTCAGTTACACTATTCCAGGAGCGCTGGACACTGCTCTCAGTTACACTTCTCCAGGAGCGCTGGACACTGCTCTCAGTTACACTATTCAAGGAGCGCTGGACACTGCTCTCAGTTACACTATTCCAGGAGCGCTGGACACTGCTCTCAGTTACACTACTCCAGGAGTGCTGGACACTGCTCTCAGTTACACTATTCCAGGAGTGCTGGACACTGCTCTCAGTTACACTTCTCCAGGAGCGCTGGACACTGCTCTCAGTTACACTATTCCAGGAGCGCTGGACACTGCTCTCAGTTACACTATTCCAGGAGTGCTGGACACTGCTCTCAGTTACACTTCTCCAGGAGCGCTGGACACTGCTCTCAGTTACACTTCTCCAGGAGTGCTGGACACTGCTCTCAGTTACACTTCTCCAGGAGCGCTGGACACTGCTCTCAGTTACACTTCTCCAGGAGCGCTGGACACTGCTCTCAGTTACACTATTCCAGGAGCGCTGGACACTGCTCTCAGTTACACTTCTCCAGGAGCGCTGGACACTGCTCTCAGTTACACTATTCCAGGAGTGCTGGACACTGCTCTCAGTTACACTTCTCCAGGAGCGCTGGACACTGCTCTCAGTTACACTATTCCAGGAGCGCTGGACACTGCTCTCAGTTACACTATTCCAGGAGCGCTGGACACTGCTCTCAGTTACACTTCTCCAGGAGCGCTGGACACTGCTCTCAGTTACACTATTCCAGGAGCGCTGGACACTGCTCTCAGTTACACTTCTCCAGGAGCGCTGGACACTGCTCTCAGTTACACTTCTCCAGGAGTGATGGACACTGCTCTCAGTAACATTTTTCCAGGAGTGCTGGACACTGCTCTCAGTTACACTATTCCAGGAGTTCTGGTCACTGCTCTCAGTTACACTTCTCCAGTTGCGCTGGTCACTGCTCTCAGTTACACTATTCCAGGAGCGCTGGACACTGCTCTCAGTTACACTATTCCAGGAGCGCTGGGCACTGCTCTCAGTTACACTTCTCCAGGAGCGCTGGACACTGCTCTCAGTTACACTTCTCCAGGAGCGCTGGACACTGCTCTCAGTTACACTTCTCCAGGAGAGTTGGACACTGCTCTCAGTTACACTTCTCCAGGAGTGCTGGACACTGCTCTCAGTTACACTTCTCCAGGAGCGCTGGACACTGCTCTCAGTTACACTTCTCCAGGAGCGCTGGACACTGCTCTCAGTTACACTATTCCAGGAGCGCTGGACACTGCTCTCAGTTACACTTCTCCAGGAGCGCTGGACACTGCTCTCAGTTACACTTCTCCAGGAGCGCTGGACACTGCTCTCAGTTACACTTCTCCAGGAGTGCTGGACACTACTCTCAGTTACAATTCTTCAAGAGCGCTGGACACGGCTCTCAGTTACACTTCTCTAGGAGCGCTGGACACTGCACTCAGTTACTATTCGCCAGGAGTGCTGGACACTGCTCTCGGTTCCACATCTCCAGGAGCGCTGGACACTGCTCTCAGTTACACTATTCCAGGAGCGCTGGACACTGCTCTCAGTTACACTTCTCCAGGAGCGCTGGACACTGCTCTCAGTTACACTTCTCCAGAGCGCTGGACACTGCTCTCAGTTACACTATTCCAGGAGCGCTGGACACTGCTCTCAGTTACACTTCTCCAGGAGCGCTGGACACTGCTCTCAGTTACACTTCTCCAGGAGCGCTGGACACTGCTCTCAGTTACACTTCTCCAGGAGCGCTGGACACTGCTCTCAGTTACACTTCTCCAGGAGTGCTGGACACTGCTCTCAGTTACACTTCTCCAGGAGCGCTGGACACTGCTCTCAGTTACACTTCTCCAGGAGCGCTGGACACTGCTCTCAGTTACACTATTCCAGGAGCGCTGGACACTGCTCTCAGTTACACTTCTCCAGGAGCGCTGGACACTGCTCTCAGTTACACTTCTCCAGGAGCGCTGGGCACTGCTCTCAGTTACACTTCTCCAGGAGCGCTGGACACTGCTCTCAGTTACACTTCTCCAGGAGCGCTGGACACTGCTCTCAGTTACACTATTCCAGGAGCGCTGGACACTGCTCTCAGTTACACTTCTCCAGGAGCGCTGGACACTGCTCTCAGTAACACTTCTCCAGGAGCGCTGGACACTGCTCTCAGTTACACTTCTCCAGGACTGCTGCACACTGCTCTCATTTACACTTCTCCAGGAGCTGCTGGACACTGCTCTCAGTTACACTATTCCAGGAGGCTGGACACTGCTCTCAGTTACACTTCTCCAGGAGCGCTGGACACTGCTCTCAGTTACACTATTCCAGGAGCTCTGGACACTGCTCTCAGTTACACTATTCCAGGAGCGCTGGACACTGCTCTCAGTTACACTTCTCCAGGAGCGCTGGACACTGCTCTCAGTTACACTTCTCCAGGAGCGCTGGACACTGCTCTCAGTTACACTATTCCAGGAGCGCTGGACACTGCTCTCAGTTACACTATCTCCAGGAGCGCTGGACACTGCTCTCAGTTACACTTCTCCAGGAGCGCTGGACACTGCTCTCAGTTACACTTCTCCAGGAGCGCTGGACACTGCTCTCAGTTACACTTCTCCAGGAGTGCTGGACACTGCTCTCAGTTACACTTCTCCAGGAGTTGCTGGACACTGCTCTCAGTTACACTTCTCCAGGAGTGCTGGACACTGCTCTCAGTTACACTATTCCTGGAGCGCTGGACACTGCTCTCAGTTACACTATTCCAGGAGCGCTGGACACTGCTCTCAGTTACACTATTCCAGGAGCGCTGGACACTGCTCTCAGTTACACTTCTCCAGGAGCGCTGGGCACTGCTCTCAGTTACACTATTCCAGGAGCGCTGGACACTGCTCTCAGTTACACTTATCCAGGTTTGCTGGACACTGCTCTCAGTTACACTATCCAGGAGCGCAGGGCACTGCTCTCAGTTACAATATTCCAGGAATGCTGGACACTGCTCTCAGTTACACGTCTCCAGGAGCGCTGGACACTGCTCTCAGTTACACTTCTCCAGGAGCGCTGGACACTGCTCTCAGTTACACTATTCCAGGAGCGCTGGACACTGCTCTCAGTTACACTTCTCCAGGACTGCTGGACACTGCTCTCAGTTACACTTCTCCAGGAGCGCTGGAAACTGCTCTCAGTTACACTTCTCCAGGAGCGCTGGACTCTGCTCTCAGTTACACTATTCCAGGAGTGCTGGACACTGCTCTCAGTTACACTCTCCAGGAGCGCTGGACACTGCTCTCAGTTACACTTCTCCAGGAGCGCTGGACACTGCTCTCAGTTACACTATTCCAGGAGTGCTGGACACTGCTCTCAGTTACACTTCTCCAGGAGCGCTGGACACTGCTCTCAGTTACACTATTCCAGGAGCGCTGGGCACTGCTCTCAGTTACACTTCTCCAGGAGTGCTGGACACTGCTCTCAGTTACACTTCTCCAGGAGCGCTGGACACTGCTCTCAGTTACACTTCTCCAGGAGCGCTGGACACTGCTCTCAGTTACACTTCTCCAGGAGCGCTGGACACTGCTCTCAGTTACACTATTCCAGGAGCGCTGGACACTGCTCTCAGTTACACTTCTCCAGGAGCGCTGGGCACTGCTCTCAGTTACACTATTCCAGGAGCGCTGGACACTGCTCTCAGTTACACTTCTCCAGAGCGCTGGACACTGCTCTCAGTTACACTTCTCCAGGTGCGCTGGGCACTGCTCTCAGTTACAGTATTCCAGGAGTGCTGGACACTGCTCTCAGTTACACTTCATCTGGAGCGCTGGACACTGCTCTCAGTTACACTATTCCAGGCGCGCTGGACACTGCTCTCAGTTACACTATTCCAGGAGCTCTGGACACTGCTCTCAGTTACACTTCTCCAGGTGCGCTGGGCACTGCTCTCAGTTACACTATTCCAGGAGCGCTGGACACTGCTCTCAGTTACACTTCTCCTGGTGCGCTGGTCACTGCTCTCAGTTACACTATTCCCGGAGAGCTGGACACTGCTCTCAGTTACACTTCTCCAGGAGCGCTGGACACTGCTCTCAATTACACTATTCCAGGAGCGCTGGATACTGCTCTCAGTTACACTTCTCCAAGAATTCTGGACACTGCTCTCAGTTACACTATCCAGGAGCGCTGGACACTGCTCTCAGTTACACTATTCCAGGAGCGCTGGACACTGCTCTCAGTTACACTTCTCCAGGAGCGCTGGACACTGCTCTCAGTTACACTTCTCCAGGAGCGCTGGACACTGCTCTCAGTTACACTTCTCCAGGAGCGCTGGTCACTGCTCTCAGTTACACTATTCCAGGAGCGCTGGACACTGCTCTCAGTTACACTATTCCAGGAGCGCTGGACACTGCTCTCAGTTACACTTCTCCAGGAGCGCTGGACACTGCTCTCAGTTACACTTCTCCAGGAGCGCTGGACACTGCTCTCAGTTACACTATTCCAGGAGTGCTGGACACTGCTCTCAGTTACACTATTCCAGGAGCGCTGGACACTGCTCTCAGTTACACTTCTCCAGGAGCGCTGGACACTGCTCTCAGTTACACTTCTCCAGGAGCGCTGGACACTGCTCTCAGTTACACTATTCCAGGAGCGCTGGACACTGCTCTCAGTTACACTTCTCCAGGAGTGCTGGACACTGCTCTCAGTTACACTTCTCCAGGAGCGCTGGACACTGCTCTCAGTTACACTTCTCCAGGAGCGCTGGACACTGCTCTCAGTTACATTTTTCCAGGAGTGCTGGACACTGCTCTCAGTTATACTATTCCAGGAGTTCTGGACACTGCTCTCAGTTACACTTCTCCAGTTGCGCTGGTCACTGCTCTCAGTTACACTATTCCAGGAGCGCTGGACACTGCTCTCAATAACACTTCTCCAGGAGTGCTGGACACTGCTCTCAGTTACACTATTCCAGGAGCACTGGGCACTGCTTTCAGTTACACTATTCCATGAGTGCTGAGCACAGCTCTCAGTTACACTTCTCCAGGAGCGCTGGACACTGCTCTCAGTTACACTTCTCCAGGAGCGCTGGACACTGCTCTCAGTTACACTATTCCAGGAGCGCTGGACACTGCTCTCAGTTACACTTCTCCAGGAGTGCTGGACACTGCTCTCAGTTACACTTCTCCAGGAGAGTTGGACACTGCTCTCAGTTACACTTTCCAGGAGCGCTGGACACTGCTCTCAGTTACACTTCTCCAGGAGCGCTGGACACTGCTCTCAGTTACACTTCTCCAGGAGCGCTGGACACTGCTCTCAGTTACACTTCTCCAGGAGCGCTGGACACTGCTCTCAGTTACACTTCTCCAGGAGCGCTGGACACTGCTCTCAGTTACACTTCTCCAGGAACGCAAGGGGCACTGCTCTCAGTTACACTATTCCAGGAGCGCTGGACACTGCTCTCAGTTACACTTCTCCAGGAGCGCTGGGCACTGCTCTCAGTTACACTTCTCCAGGAGCGCTGGACACTGCTCTCAGTTACAGTTCGCCTGGTGCGCTGGACACTGCTCTCAATAACAATTCTCCAGGACTGCTTTACACTGCTCTCAGTTACACTATTCCAGGAGCGCTGGGCACTGCTCTCAGTTACACTATTCCAGGAGCGCTGGACACTGCTCTCAGTTACACTCTCCAGGAGTGCTGGACACTGCTCTCAGTTACACTTCTCGAGGAGCGCCGGACACTGCTCTCAGATACAATTCTCCATGAGCGCTGGAAACTTCTCTCAGTTACACTTCTCCAGGAGTGCTGGACACTGCTCTCAGTTACACTTCTCCAGGAGCGCTGGACACTGCTCTCAGTTACACTTCTCCAGGAGTGCTGGACACTGCTCTCAGTTACACTTCTCCAGGAGCGCTGGACACTGCTCTCAGTTACACTTCTCCAGGAGCGCTGGACACTGCTCTCAGTTACACTATTCCAGGAGTGCTGGACACTGCTCTCAGTTACACTTCTCCAGGAGCGCTGGACACTGCTCTCAGTTACACTATTCCAGGAGCGCTGGACACTGCTCTCAGTTACACTTCTCCAGGAGCTGCTGGACACTGCTCTCAGTTACACTATCTCCAGAGCGCTGGACACTGCTCTCAGTTACACTTCTCCAGGAGCGCTGGACACTGCTCTCAGTTACACTTCTCCAGGAGTGCTGGACACTGCTCTCAGTTACACTTCTCCAGGAGCGCTGGACACTGCTCTCAGTTACAATTCTCCAGGAGCTCTGGACAGTGCTCTCAGTTAAACTTCTCCAGGAGCGCTGGGAACACTGCTCTCAGTTACACTTCTCCATGAGTGCTTGACACTGCTCTCAGTTACACTATTCCAGATGCGCTGGACAATGCTCTCAGTTACACTATTCCAGGAATGCTGGGCACTGCTCTCAGTTACACTTCTCCAGGAGCGCTGGACACTGCTCTCAGTTACACTTCTCCAGGAGCGCTGGACACTGCTCTCAGTTACACTTCTCCATGAGCGCTGGACACTGCTCTCAGTTACACTATTCCAGGAGCGCTGGACACTGCTCTCAGTTACACTATTCCAGGAGCGCTGGGCACTGCTCTCAGTTACACTTCTCCTGGAGCGCTGGACACTGCTCTCAGTTACACTAATCCAGGAGTGATGTACACTGCTCTCAGTTTCACTTCTCCAGGAGCGCTGGACACTGCTCTCAGTTACACTATTCCAGGTGTGCTGGACACTGCTCTCAGTTACACTTCTCCAGGAGCGCTGGACACTGCTCTCAGTTACACTATTCCAGGAGCGCTGGACACTGCTCTCAGTTACACTTCTCCAGGAGCGCTGGACACTGCTCTCAGTTACACTTCTCCAGGAGCGCTGGACACTGCTCTCAGTTACACTATTCCAGGAGCGCTGGACACTGCTCTCAGTTACACTTCTCCAGGAGCGCTGGACACTGCTCTCAGTTACACTATTCCAGGAGCGCTGGACACTGCTCTCAGTTACACTTCTCCAGGAGCGCTGGACACTGCTCTCAGTTACACTATTCCAGGAGCGCTGGACACTGCTCTCAGTTACACTTCTCCAGGAGCGCTGGACACTGCTCTCAGTTACACTATTCCAGGAGCGCTGGACACTGCTCTCAGTTACACTTCTCCAGGAGCGCTGGACACTGCTCTCAGTTACACTTCTCCAGGTGCTCTGGACACTGCTCTCAGTTACACTATTCCAGGAGCGCTGGACACTGCTCTCAGTTACACTTTTCCAGGAGCGCTGGACACTGCTCTCAGTTACACTTCTCCAGGAGCGCTGGACACTGCTCTCAGTTACACTTCTCCAGGAGCGCTGGACACTGCTCTCAGTTACACTATCTCCAGGAGCGCTGGACACTGCTCTCAGTTACACTATTCCAGGAGCGCTGGACACTGCTCTCAGTTACACTTCTCCAGGAGCTGCTGGACACTGCTCTCAGTTACACTTCTCCAGGAGCGCTGGACACTGCTCTCAGTTACACTATTCCAGGAGCGCTGGACACTGCTCTCAGTTACACTATTCCAGGAGCGCTGGACACTGCTCTCAGTTACACTTCTCCAGGAGCGCTGGACACTGCTCTCAGTTACACTTCTCCAGGAGCGCTGGACACTGCTCTCAGTTACACTATTCCAGGAGCGCTGGACACTGCTCTCAGTTACACTATTCCAGGAGCGCTGGACACTGCTCTCAGTTACACTATTCCAGGAGCGCTGGACACTGCTCTCAGTTACACTTCTCCAGGACTGCTGGACACTGCTCTCAGTTACACTTCTCCAGGAGCGCTGGACACTGCTCTCAGTTACACTATTCCAGGAGCGCTGGACACTGCTCTCAGTTACACTATTCCAGGAGCGCTGGACACTGCTCTCAGTTACACTATTCCAGGAGCGCTGGACACTGCTCTCAGTTACACTTCTCCAGGAGCGCTGGGCACTGCTCTCAGTTACACTATTCCCGGAGAGCTGGACACTGCTCTCAGTTACACTTCTCAAGGAGCGCTGGACACTGCTCTCAATTACACTATTCCAGGAGCGCTGGACACTGCTCTCAGTTACACTTCTCCAGGAGCGCTGGACACTGCTCTCAGTTACACTTCTCCAGGAGCGCTGGACACTGCTCTCAGTTACACTTCTCCAGGAGCGCTGGACACTGCTCTCAGTTACACTATTCCAGGAGCGCTGGACACTGCTCTCAGTTACACTTCTCCAGGAGTGCTGGACACTGCTCTCAGTTATACTTCTCCAGGAGCGCTGGACACTGCTCTCAGTTACACTATCCAGGAGCGCTGGGCCCTGCTCTCAGTTACACTCTTCCAGGAGCGCTGGACACTGCTCTCAGTTACACTTCTACAGGAGCGATGGACACTGCTCTCAGTTACATTTTTCCAGGAGTGCTGGACACTGCTCTCAGTTATACTATTCCAGGAGTTCTGGTCACTGCTCTCAGTTACACTTCTCCAGTTGCGGTGGTCACTGCTCTCAGTTACACTTTCCAGGAGCGCTGGACACTGCTCTCAGTTACACTTCTCCTGGTGCGCTGGTCACTGCTCTCAGTTACACTATTCCCGGAGAGCTGGACACTGCTCTCAGTTACACTTCTCCAGGAGCGCTGGACAATGCTAACAATTATACTATTCCAGGAGCGCTGGACACTGCTCTCAGTTACACTTCTCCAGGAGTGCTGGACACTGCTCTCAGTTACACTTCTCCAGGAGCGCTGGACACTGCTCTCAGTTACACTTCTCCAGGAGTGCTGGACACTGCTCTCAGTTACACTTCTCCAGGAGCGCTTGACACTGCTCTCAGTTACACTATTCCAGGAGCGCTGGACACTGCTCTCAGTTACACTACTCCAGGAGCGCTGGACACTGCTCTCAGTTACACTTCTCCAGGTGCGCTGGGCACTGCTCTCAGTTACAGTATTCCAGGAGTGCTGGACACTGCTCTCAGTTACACTTCATCTGGAGCGCTGGACACTGCTCTCAGTTACACTATTCCAGGAGCGCTGGACACTGCTCTCAGTTACACTATTCCAGGAGTGCTGGAAACGGCTCTCAGTTAATCTTCTCCAGGACAGCTGGACACTGCTCTCAGTTACACTTCTCCAGGAGTGCTGGACACTGCTCTCAGTTACACTTCTCCAGGAGTGCTGGACACTGCTCTCAGTTACACTATTCCAGGAGCTCTGGACACTGCTCTCAGTTACACTATTCCAGGAGCGCTGGACACTGCTCTCAGTTACACTTCTCCAGGAGCGCTGGACACTGCTCTCAGTTACACTATTCCAGGAGCGCTGGACACTGCTCTCAGTTACACTACTCCAGGAGCGCTGGACACTGCTCTCAGTTACACTATTCCAGGAGCGCTGGACACTGCTCTCAGTTACACTATTCCAGGAGTGCTGGACACTGCTCTCAGTTACACTTCTCCAGGAGCGCTGGACACTGCTCTCAGTTACACTTCTCCAGGAGCGCTGGACACTGCTCTCAGTTACACTATCTCCAGGAGCGCTGGACACTGCTCTCAGTTACACTATTCCAGGAGCGCTGGACACTGCTCTCAGTTACACTTCTCCAGGAGCGCTGGACACTGCTCTCAGTTACACTACTCCAGGAGCTGCTGGACACTGCTCTCAGTTACACTTCTCCAGGAGCGCTGGACACTGCTCTCAGTTACACTATTCCAGGAGCGCTGGACACTGCTCTCAGTTACACTATTCCAGGAGTGCTGGACACTGCTCTCAGTTACACTTCTCCAGGAGTGCTGGACACTGCTCTCAGTTACACTTCTCCAGGAGCGCTGGACACTGCTCTCAGTTACACTTCTCCAGGAGCGCTGGACACTGCTCTCAGTTACACTTCTCCAGGAGCGCTGGACACTGCTCTCAGTTACACTATTCCAGGAGCGCTGGGCACTGCTCTCAGTTACACTTCTCCAGGAGTGCTGGACACTGCTCTCAGTTACACTTCTCAGGAGCGCTGGACACTGCTCTCAGTTACACTACTCCAGGAGTGCTGGACACTGCTCTCAGTTACACTATTCCAGGAGTGTTGGACACTGCTCTCAGTTATACTTCTCCAGGAGCGCTGGACACTGCTCTCAGTTACACTATCCACGAGCGCTGGGCACTGCTCTCAGTTACACTATCCACGAGCGCTGGGCACTGCTCTCAGTTACACTATTCCAGGAGCGCTGGACACTGCTCTCAGTTACACTTTTCCAGGAGCGCTGGACACTGCTCTCAGTTACACTTCTCCAGGAGCTGCTGGACACTGCTCTCAGTTACACTTCTCCACGAGCGCTGGACACTGCTCTCAGTTACAATATTCCAGGAGCGCTGGGCCCTCCTCTCAGTTACACTCTTCCAGGAGCGCTGGACACTGCTCTCAGTTACACTTCTCCAGGAGCGCTGGACACTGCTCTCAGTTACACTTCTCCAGGAGTGCTGGACACTGCTCTCAGTTACACTATTCCAGGAGTGCTGGACACTGCTCTCAGTTACACTTCTCCAGGAGTGCTGGACACTGCTCTCAGTTACACTTCTCCAGGAGCGCTGGACACTGCTCTCAGTTACACTATTCCAGGAGCGCTGGACACTGCTCTCAGTTACACTTCTCCAGGAGCGCTGGACACTGCTCTCAGTTACACTATTCCAGGAGTGCTGGGACACTGCTCTCAGTTACACTTCTCCAGGAGCGCTGGACACTGCTCTCAGTTACACTTCTCCAGGAGCGCTGGACACTGCTCTCAGTTACACTTCTCCAGGAGCGCTGGACACTGCTCTCAGTTACACTATTCCAGGAGCGCTGGACACTGCTCTCAGTTACACTTCTGAAGGAGTGCTGGACACTGCTCTCAGTTACACTTCTCCAGGAGCGCTGGACACTGCTCTCAGTTACACTATTCCAGGAGTGCTGGACACTGCTCTCAGTTACACTATTCCAGGAGCGCTGGACACTGCTCTCAGTTACACTATTCCAGGAGCGCTGGACACTGCTCTCAGTTACACTTCTCCAGGAGTGCTGGACACTGCTCTCAGTTACACTATTCCAGGAGCGCTGGACACTGCTCTCAGTTACACTTCTCCAGGAGCGCTGGACATTGCTCTCAGTTACAATTCTCCAGGAGCTCTGGACAGTGCTCTCAGTTAAACTTCTCCAGGAGCGCTGGGAACACTGCTCTCAGTTACACTTCTCCATGAGTGCTTGACACTGCTCTCAGTTACACTTCTCCAGGAGCGCTGGACACTGCTCTCAGTTACACTATTCCAGGAGCGCTGGACACTGCTCTCAGTTACACTTCTCCAGGAGCGCTGGACACTGCTCTCAGTTACACTTCTCCAGGAGCGCTGGACACTGCTCTCAGTTACACTATTCCAGGAGCGCTGGACACTGCTCTCAGTTACACTACTCAGGAGTGCTGGACACTGCTCTCAGTTACACTCTCCAGGAGTGCTGGACACTGCTCTCAGTTACACTTCTCCAGGAGCGCTGGACACTGCTCTCAGTTACACTTCTCCAGGAGCGCTGGACACTGCTCTCAGTTTACACTTCTCCAGGAGCGCTGGACACTGCTCTCAGTTACACTATTCCAGGAGCTGCTGGACACTGCTCTCAGTTACACTTCTCCAGGAGCGCTGGGACACTGCTCTCAGTTACACTTCTCCAGAGCGCTGGACACTGCTCTCAGTTACACTTCTCCAGGAGCGCTGGACACTGCTCTCAGTTACACTATTCCAGGAGCGCTGGACACTGCTCTCAGTTACACTTCTCCAGAGCGCTGGACACTGCTCTCAGTTACACTTCTCCAGGAGCGCTGGACACTGCTCTCAGTTACACTATTCCAGGAGTGCTGGACACTGCTCTCAGTTACACTTCTCCAGGAGCGCTGGACACTGCTCTCAGTTACACTATTCCAGGAGTGCTGGACACTGCTCTCAGTTACACTTCTCCAGGAGCGCTGGACACTGCTCTCAGTTACACTTCTCCAGGAGCGCTGGACACTGCTCTCAGTTACACTTCTCCAGGAGCGCTGGACACTGCTCTCAGTTACACTATCTCCAGGAGCGCTGGACACTGCTCTCAGTTACACTATTCCAGGAGCGCTGGACACTGCTCTCAGTTACACTTCTCCAGGAGCGCTGGACACTGCTCTCAGTTACACTATTCCAGGAGCGCTGGACACTGCTCTCAGTTACACTTCTCCAGGAGCGCTGGACACTGCTCTCAGTTACACTTCTCCAGGAGCGCTGGACACTGCTCTCAGTTACACTATCCAGGAGCGCTGGACACTGCTCTCAGTTACACTATCTCCAGGAGCGCTGGACACTGCTCTCAGTTACACTTCTCCAGGAGCGCTGGACATTGCTCTCAGTTACACTATTCCAGTAGTGCTGGACACTGCTCTCAGTTACACTTCTCCAGGAGTGCTGGACACTGCTCTCAGTTACACTATTCCAGGAGCGCTGGACACTGCTCTCAGTTACACTTCTCCAGGAGCGCTGGGCACTGCTCTAAGTTACACTATTCCAGGAGCGCTGGACAATGCTCTCAGTTACACTTCTCCAGGAGCGCTGGACACTGCTCTCAGTTACACTTCTCCAGGAGCGCTGGACACTGCTCTCAGTTACACTTCTCCAGGAGCGCTGGACACTGCTCTCAGTTACACTATTCCAGGAGCGCTGGGACACTGCTCTCAGTTACACTATTCCAGGAGCGCTGGACACTGCTCTCAGTTACACTTCTCCAGGAGCGCTGGACACTGCTCTCAGTTACACTTCTCCAGGAGCGCTGGACACTGCTCTCAGTTACACTATTCCAGGAGCGCTGGACACTGCTCTCAGTTACACTATTCCAGGAGCGCTGGACACTGCTCTCAGTTACACTTCTCCAGGAGCGCTGGACACTGCTCTCAGTTACACTTCTCCAGGAGCGCTGGACACTGCTCTCAGTTACACTATTCCAGGAGCGCTGGACACTGCTCTCAGTTACACTTCTCCAGGAGTGCTGGACACTGCTCTCAGTTACACTTCTCAGGAGCGCTGGACACTGCTCTCAGTTACACTATCTCCAGGAGCGCTGGACACTGCTCTCAGTTACACTTCTCCAGGAGCGCTGGACACTGCTCTCAGTTACACTATTCCAGGAGCGCTGGACACTGCTCTCAGTTACACTTCTCCAGGAGCGCTGGACACTGCTCTCAGTTACACTTCTCCAGGAGCGCTGGACACTGCTCTCAGTTACACTTCTCCAGGAGCGCTGGACACTGCTCTCAGATACACTTCTCCAGGAGCGCTGGACACTGCTCTCAGTTACACTTCTCCAGGAGTGCTGGACACTGCTCTCAGTTACACTTCTCAGGAGCGCTGGACACTGCTCTCAGTTACACTATTCCAGGAGCGCTGGGACACTGCTCTCAGTTACACTTCTCCAGGAGCGCTGGTCACTGCTCTCAGTTACACTATTCCAGGAGCGCTGGACACTGCTCTCAGTTACACTATTCCAGGAGCGCTGGACACTGCTCTCAGTTACACTTCTCCAGGAGCGCTGGACTCTGCTCTCAGTTACACTTCTCCAGGAGCGCTGGACACTGCTCTCAGTTACACTATTCCAGGAGCGCTGGACACTGCTCTCAGTTACACTTCTCCAGGAGCGCTGGACACTGCTCTCAGTTACACTTCTCCAGGAGCGCTGGACACTGCTCTCAGTTACACTCTTCCAGGAGCGCTGGACACTGCTCTCAGTTACACTTCTCCAGGAGTGCTGGGACACTGCTCTCAGTTACACTTCTCCAGGAGTGCTGGACACTGCTCTCAGTTACACTTCTCCAGGAGTGCTGGACACTGCTCTCAGTTACACTCTCCAGGAGCGCTGGACACTGCTCTCAGTTACACTTTCCAGGACGCTGGGACACTGCTCTCAGTTACACTTCTCAGGAGTGCTGGACACTGCTCTCAGTTACACATCTCCAGGAGCTGCTGGGACACTGCTCTCAGTTACACTATCCAGGAGTGCTGGACACTGCTCTCAGTTACACTTCTCCAGGAGTGCTGGACACTGCTCTCAGTTACACTTCTCCAGGAGCGCTGGACACTGCTCTCAGTTACACTATTCCACGAGCGCTGGGCACTGCTCTCAGTTACAATATTCCAGGAATGCTGGACACTGCTCTCAGTTACACTATTCCAGGAGCGCTGGACACTGCTCTCAGTTACACTTCTCCAGGAGCGCTGGGCACTGCTCTCAGTTGCACTATTCCAGGAGTGCTGGAACTGCTCTCAGTTACACTTCTCCAGGAGTGCTGGACACTGCTCTCAGTTCACTATTCCAGGAGCGCTGGACACTGCTCTCAGTTACACTTCTCCAGGAGTCTGGTCACTGCTCTCAGTTACACTATTCCAGGAGCGCTGGACACTGCTCTCAGTTACACTTCTCCAGGAGCGCTGGACACTGCTCTCAGTTACACTTCTCCAGGAGCGCTGGACACTGCTCTCAGTTACACTTCTCCAGGAGCGCTGGACACTGCTCTCAGTTACACTATTCCAGGAGTGCTGGACACTGCTCTCAGTTACACTTCTCCAGGAGCGCTGGACACTGCTCTCAGTTACACTTCTCCAGGAGCGCTGGACACTGCTCTCAGTTACACTATCTCCAGGAGCGCTGGGCACTTCTCTCAGTTACACTTCTCCAGGAACGCGGGGCACTGCTCTCAGTTACACTATTCCAGGAGCGCTGGACACTGCTCTCAGTTACACTTCTCCAGGAGCACTGGGCAATGCTCTAAGTTTCACTTCTCCAGGAGCGCTGGGCACTGCTCTCAGTTACATTATTCCAGGAGCGCTGGACATTGCTCTCAGTTACACTTCTCCAGGAATGCTGGACACTGCTCTCAGTTACACTTCTCCAGGAGCGCTGGACACTGCTCTCAGTTACACTTCTCCAGGAGCGCTGGACACTGCTCTCAGTTACACTTCTCCAGGAGCGCTGGACACTGCTCTCAGTTACACTATTCCAGGAGCGCTGGACACTGCTCTCAGTTACACTATTCCAGGAGCGCTGGACACTGCTCTCAGTTACACTTCTCCAGGAGCGCTGGGCACTGCTCTCAGTTACACTATTCCAGGAGCGCTGGACACTGCTCTAAGTTACACTTCTCCAGGAGCGCTGGACACTGCTCTCAGTTACACTATTCCAGGAGCGCTGGACACTGCTCTCAGTTACACTTCTCCAGGAGCGCTGGACACTGCTCTCAGTTACACTACTCCAGGAGCGCTGGACACTGCTCTCAGTTACACTTCTCCAGGAGCGCTGGACACTGCTCTCAGTTACACTATTCCAGGAGTGCTGGACACTGCTCTCAGTTACACTTCTCCAGGAGCGCTGGACACTGCTCTCAGTTACACTATTCCAGGAGCGCTGGACACTGCTCTCAGTTACACTTCTCCAGGAGCGCTGGACACTGCTCTCAGTTACACTATTCCAGGAGCGCTGGACACTGCTCTCAGTTACACTATTCCAGGAGCGCTGGACACTGCTCTCAGTTACACTATTCCAGGAGCGCTGGACACTGCTCTCAGTTACACTATTCCAGGAGCGCTGGACACTGCTCTCAGTTACACTATTCAAGGAGCGCTGGACTCTGCTCTCAGTTACACTATTCCAGGAGCGCTGGACACTGCTCTCAGTTACACTTCTCCAGGAGCGCTGGGCCCTGCTCTCAGTTACACTTCTCCAGGAGCGCTGGACACTGCTCTCAGTTACACTTCTCCAGGAGCGCTGGACACTGCTCTCAGTTACACTATTCCAGGAGCGCTGGACACTGCTCTCAGTTACACTATTCCAGAAGCGCTGGACACTGCTCTCAGTTACACTTCTCCAGGAGCGCTGGTCACTGCTCTCAGTTACACTATTCCAGGAGTGCTGGACACTGCTCTCAGTTACACTTCTCCAGGAGCGCTGGACACTGCTCTCAGTTACACTTCCAGGAGCGCTGGACACTGCTCTCAGTTACACTTCTCCAGGAGCGCTGGACACTGCTCTCAGTTACACTTCTCCAGGAGCGCTGGACACTGCTCTCAGTTACACTTTCCAGGAGCGCTGGACACTGCTCTCAGTTACACTTCTCCAGGAGCGCTGGACACTGCTCTCAGTTACACTATTCCAGGAGCGCTGGACACTGCTCTCAGTTACACTATTCCAGGAGCGCTGGACACTGCTCTCAGTTACACTTCTCAGGAGCGCTGGACACTGCTCTCAGTTACACTTCTCCGGGAGTGCTGGACACTGCTCTCAGTTACACTTCTCCAGGAGCGCTGGGCACTGCTCTCAGTTACACTTCTCCAGGAGTGCTGGACACTGCTCTCAGTTACACTTCTCCAGGAGCGCTGGGCACTGCTCTCAGTTACACTATTCCAGGAGCGCTGGACACTGCTCTCAGTTACACTTCTCCAGGAGCGCTGGGCACTGCTCTCAGTTACACTTCTCCAGGAGCGCTGGACACTGCTCTCAGTTACACTATTCCAGGAGCGCTGGGCACTGCTCTCAGTTACACTTCTCCAGGAGCGCTGGACACTGCTCTCAGTTACACTTCTCCAGGAGCGCTGGACACTGCTCTCAGTTACACTATTCCAGGAGCGCTGGACACTTCTCTCAGTTACACTTCTCCAGGAGCGCTGGACACTGCTCTCAGTTACACTTCTCCAGGAGCGCTGGACACTGCTCTCAGTTACACTTCTCCAGGAGCGCTGGACACTGCTCTCAGTTACACTATTCCAGGAGTGCTGGACACTGCTCTCAGTTACACTTCTCCAGGAGCGCTGGACACTGCTCTCAGTTACACTATTCCAGGAGCGCTGGACACTGCTCTCAGTTACACTACTCCAGGAGTGCTGGACACTGCTCTCAGTTACACTTCTCCAGGAGTGCTGGACACTGCTCTCAGTTACACTTCTCCAGGAGCGCTGGACACTGCTCTCAGTTACACTTCTCCAGGAGTGCTGGACACTGCTCTCAGTTACACTATTCCAGGAGCGCTGGACACTGCTCTCAGTTACACTTCTCCAGGAGCGCTGGACACTGCTCTCAGTTACACTTCTCCAGGAGCGCTGGGCACTGCTCTCAGTTACACTTCTCCAGGAGCGCTGGACACTGCTCTCAGTTACACTACTCCAGGAGCGCTGGACACTGCTCTCAGTTACAATTTTCCAGGAGTGCTGGACACTGCTCTCAGTTACACTTCTCCAGGAGCGCTGGACACTGCTCTCAGTTACACTTCTCCAGGAGCGCTGGACATTGCTCTCAGTTACACTATTCCAGGAGTGCTGGACACTGCTCTCAGTTACACTTCTCCAGGAGCGCTGGACACTGCTCTCAGTTACACTTCTCCAGGAGTGCTGGACACTGCTCTCAGTTCAACTTCTCCAGGAGTGCTGGACACTGCTCTCAGTTACACTATTCCAGGAGCGCTGGTCACTGCTCTCAGTTACACTTCTCCAGTTGCGCTGGTCACTGCTCTCAGTTACACTTCTCCAGGAGCGTTGGACACTGCTCTCAGTTACACTATTCCAGGAGTGCTGGACACTGCTCTCAGTTACACTTCTCCAAGAATTCTGGACACTGCTCTCAGTTACACTTCTCCAGGAGTTCTGGTCACTTCTCTCAGTTACACTATTCCAGGCGCGCTGGACACTGCTCTCAGTTACACTATTCCAGGAGCGCTGGACACTGCTCTAAGTTACACTTCTCCAGGAGCGCTGGACTCTGCTCTCAGTTCCACTTCTCCAGGAGCGCTGGACACTGCTCTCAGTTACACTTCTCCAGGAGCGCTGGACACTGCTCTCAGTTACACTTCTCCAGGACTGCTGGACACTGCTCTCAGTTACACTTCTCCAGGAGTGCTGGACACTGCTCTCAGTTACACTTCTCCAGGAGCGCTGGACACTGCTCTCAGTTACACTTCTCCAGGAGTGCTGGACACTGCTCTCAGTTACACTTCTCCAGGAGCGCTGGACACTGCTCTCAGTTACACTTCTCCAGGAGCGCTGGACACTGCTCTCAGTTACACTATTCCAGGAGTGCTGGACACTGCTCTCAGTTACACTTCTCCAGGAGCGCTGGACACTGCTCTCAGTTACACTTCTCCAGGAGCGCTGGACACTGCTCTCAGTTACACTTCTCCAGGAGCGCTGGACACTGCTCTCAGTTACACTATTCCAGGAGCGCTGGACACTGCTCTCAGTTACACTTCTCCAGGAGCGCTGGACACTGCTCTCAGTTACACTTCTCCAGGAGCGCTGGACACTGCTCTCAGTTACACTTCTCCAGGAGCGCTGGACACTGCCCTCATTTACACTTCTCCAGGACTGCTGCACACTGCTCTCAGTTACACTATTCCAGGAGCGCTGGACACTGCTCTCAGTTACACTTCTCCAGGAGCGCTGGACACTGCTCTCAGTTACACTTCTCCAGGAGCGCTGGACACTGCTCTCAGTTACACTTCTCCAGGAGCGCTGGACACTGCTCTCAGTTACACTATTCCAGGAGCGCTGGACACTGCTCTCAGTTACACTTCTCCAGGAGCGCTGGACACTGCTCTCAGTTACACTTCTCCAGGAGCGCTGGACACTGCTCTCAGTTCCACTTCTCCAGGAGCGCTGGACACTGCTCTCAGTTACACTATTCCAGGAGCGCTGGACACTGCTCTCAGTTACACTTCTCCAGGAGTGCTGGACACTGCTCTCAGTTACACTTCTCCAGGAGCGCTGGACACTGCTCTCAGTTACACTATTCCAGGAGCGCTGGACACTGCTCTCAGTTACACTATTCCAGGAGCGCTGGACACTGCTCTCAGTTACACTTCTCCAGGAGCGCTGGACTCTGCTCTCAGTTACACTTCTCCAGGAGCGCTGGACACTGCTCTCAGTTACACTCTTCCAGGAGCGCTGGACACTGCTCTCAGTTACACTTCTCCAGGAGCGCTGGACACTGCTCTCAGTTACACTATTCCAGGAGCGCTGGACACTGCTCTCAGTTACACTTCTCCAGGAGCGCTGGACACTGCTCTCAGTTACACTTCTCCAGGAGCGCTGGGCACTGCTCTCAGTTACACTTCTCCAGGAGCGCTGGACACTGCTCTCAGTTACACTTCTCCAGGAGCGCTGGACACTGCTCTCAGTTACACTTCTCCAGGAGCGCTGGACACTGCTCTCAGTTACACTTCTCCAGGAGCGCTGGACACTGCTCTCAGTTACACTATTCCAGGAGCGCTGGACACTGCTCTCAGTTACACTTCTCCAGGAGCGCTGGACACTGCTCTCAGTTACACTTCTCCAGGAGCGCTGGACACTGCTCTCAGTTACACTTCTCCAGGAGCGCTGGACACTGCTCTCAGTTACACTATTCCAGGAGCGCTGGACACTGCTCTCAGTTACACTTCTCCAGGAGTGCTGGGACACTGCTCTCAGTTACACTTCTCCAGGAGCGCTGGACACTGCTCTCAGTTACACTATTCCAGGAGCGCTGGACACTGCTCTCAGTTACACTATTCCAGGAGCGCTGGACACTGCTCTCAGTTACACTTCTCCAGGAGCGCTGGACACTGCTCTCAGTTACACTATTCCAGGAGTGCTGGACACTGCTCTCAGTTACACTATTCCAGATGCGCTGGACAATGCTCTCAGTTACACTTCTCCAGGAGTGCTGGACACTGCTCTCAGTTACACTATTCCAGGAGCGCTGGACACTGCTCTCAGTTACACTATTCCAGGAGCGCTGGAAAATGCTCTCAGTTACACTATTCAAGGAGCGCTGGACTCTGCTCTCAGTTACACTATTCCAGGAGCGCTGGACACTGCTCTCAGTTACACTTCTCCAGGAGTGCTGGACACTGCTCTCAGTTACACTATTCCAGGAGCGCTGGACACTGCTCTCAGTTACACTTCTCCAGGAGCGCTGGACACTGCTCTCAGTTACACTTCTCCAGGAGCGCTGGACACTGCTCTCAGTTACACATCTCCAGGAGCGCTGGACATTGCTCTCAGTTACACTATTCCAGGAGTGCTGGACACTGCTCTCAGTTACACTTCTCCAGGAGTGCTGGACACTGCTCTCAGTTACACTTCTCCAGGAGCGCTGGACACTGCTCTCAGTTACACTATTCCAGGAGCGCTGGGCACTGCTCTCAGTTACACTTCTCCAGGAGCGCTGGACACTGCTCTCAGTTACACTTCTCCAGGAGCGCTGGACACTGCTCTCAGTTACACTATTCCAGGAGCGCTGGACACTGCTCTCAGTTACACTTCTCCAGGAGCGCTGGACACTGCTCTCAGTTACACTTCTCCAGGAGCGCTGGACACTGCTCTCAGTTACACTTCTCCAGGAGCGCTGGACACTGCTCTCAGTTACACTATTCCAGGAGCGCTGGACACTGCTCTCAGTTACACTTCTCCAGGAGCGCTGGACACTGCTCTCAGTTACACTATTCCAGGAGCGCTGGACACTGCTCTCAGTTACACTATTCCAGGAGCGCTGGACACTGCTCTCAGTTACACTATCCACGAGCGCTGGGCACTGCTCTCAGTTACACTATTCCAGGAGCGCTGGACACTGCTCTCAGTTACACTTCTCCAGGAGCGCTGGACACTGCTCTCAGTTACACTATTCCAGGAGCGCTGGACACTGCTCTCAGTTACACTTCTCCAAGAGTTCTGGACACTGCTCTCAGTTACACTACTCCAGGAGTGCTGGACACTGCTCTCAGTTACACTTCTCCAGGAGCGCTGGACACTGCTCTCAGTTACACTTCTCCAGGAGCGCTGGACACTGCTCTCAGTTACACTTCTCCAGGAGCTGCTGGACACTGCTCTCAGTTACACTATTCCAGGAGCGCTGGACACTGCTCTCAGTTACACTATTCCAGGAGCGCTGGACACTGCTCTCAGTTACACTTCTCCAGGAGTGCTGGACACTGCTCTCAGTTACACTTCTCCAGGAGCGCTGGACACTGCTCTCAGTTACACTATTCCAGGAGCGCTGGACACTGCTCTCAGTTACACTATTCCAGGAGTGCTGGACACTGCTCTCAGTTACACTATTCCAGGAGCGCTGGACACTGCTCTCAGTTACACTTCTCCAGGAGCGCTGGACACTGCTCTCAGTTACACTATTCCAGGAGCGCTGGACACTGCTCTCAGTTACACTATTCCAGGAGCGCTGGACACTGCTCTCAGTTACACTTCTCCAGGAGCGCTGGGCACTGCTCTCAGTTACACTATTCCAGGAGCGCTGGACACTGCTCTCAGTTACACTTCTCCAGGAGCGCTGGACACTGCTCTCAGTTACACTTCTCCAGGAGCGCTGGCCACTGCTCTCAGTTACACTTCTCCAGGAGCGCTGGACACTGCTCTCAGTTACACTATCTCCAGGAGCGCTGGACACTGCTCTCAGTTACACTATTCCAGGAGTGCTGGACACTGCTCTCAGTTACACTTCTCCAGGAGCGCTGGACACTGCTCTCAGTTACACTTCTCCAGGAGCGCTGGACACTGCTCTCAGTTACACTACTCCAGGAGCGCTGGACACTGCTCTCAGTTACACTTCTCCAGGAGCGCTGGACACTGCTCTCAGTTACACTTCTCCAGGAGCGCTGGACACTGCTCTCAGTTACACTTCTCCACGAGCGCTGGACACTGCTCTCAGTTACACTATTCCAGGAGCGCTGGACACTGCTCTCAGTTACACTTCTCCAGGAGCGCTGGACACTGCTCTCAGTTACACTTCTGCAGGAGCGCTGGACACTGCTCTCAGTTACACTATTCCAGGAGCGCTGGACACTGCTCTCAGTTACACTTCTCCAGGAGCGCTGGACACTGCTCTCAGTTACACTTCTCCAGGAGCGCTGGACACTGCTCTCAGTTACACTTCTCCAGGAGCGCTGGACACTGCTCTCAGTTACACTTCTCCAGGAGCGCTGGACACTGCTCTCAGTTACACTATTCCAGGAGCGCTGGACACTGCTCTCAGTTACACTTCTCCAGGAGCGCTGGACACTGCTCTCAGTTACACTATTCCAGGAGTGCTGGACACTGCTCTCAGTTACACTATCTCCAGAGCGCTGGACACTGCTCTCAGTTACACTATCCAGGAGCGCTGGGACACTGCTCTCAGTTACACTTTCCAGGAGTGCTGGACACTGCTCTCAGTTACACTATTCCAGGAGCGCTGGACACTGCTCTCAGTTACACTTCTCCAGGAGTGCTGGCACTGCTCTCAGTTACACTTCTCCAGGAGCGCTGGACACTGCTCTCAGTTACACTATTCCAGGAGCGCTGGGACACTGCTCTCAGTTACACTATTCCAGGAGTGCTGGACACTGCTCTCAGTTACACTTCTCCAGGAGTGCTGGACACTGCTCTCAGTTACACTTCTCCAGGAGCGCTGGACACTGCTCTCAGATACACTTCTCCAGGAGCGCTGGACACTGCTCTCAGTTACACTTCTCCAGGAGTGCTGGACACTGCTCTCAGTTACACTTCTCCAGGAGCGCTGGACACTGCTCTCAGTTACACTTCTCCAGGAGCGCTGGGCACTGCTCTCAGTTACACTTCTCCAGGAGCGCTGGACACTGCTCTCAGTTACACTTCTCCAGGAGCGCTGGACACTGCTCTCAGTTACACTTCTCCAGGAGCGCTGGACACTGCTCTCAGTTACACTTCTCCAGGAGTGCTGGACACTGCTCTCAGTTACACTTCTCCAGGAGCGCTGGACACTGCTCTCAGTTACACTATTCCAGGAGCGCTGGACACTGCTCTCAGTTACACTTCTCCAGGAGTGCTGGACACTGCTCTCAGTTACACTTCTCCAGGAGCGCTGGACACTGCTCTCAGTTACACTTCTCCAGGAGCGCTGGACACTGCTCTCAGTTACACTATTCCAGGAGCGCTGGACACTGCTCTCAGTTACACTTCTCCTGGACTGCTGGACACTGCTCTCAGTTACACTTCTCCAGGAGCGCTGGACACTGCTCTCAGTTGCACTATTCCAGGAGTGCTGGACACTGCTCTCAGTTATACTTCTCCAGGAGCGCTGGACACTGCTCTCAGTTACACTATCCACGAGCGCTGGGCACTGCTCTCAGTTACAATTCTCCAGGAGCGCTGGACACTGCTCTCAGTTACACTTCTCCAGGTGTGCTGGACACTGCTCTCAGTTACACTTCTCCAGGAGCGCTGGACTCTGCTCTCAGTTGCACTTCTCCAGGAGCGCTGGACACTACTCTCAGTTACACTTCTCCAGGAGCGCTGGACACTGCTCTCAGTTACACTTCTCCAGGAGCACTGGGCACTGCTCTCAGTTACAATATTCCAGGAGCGCTGGACACTGCTCTCAGTTACACTATTCCAGGAGCGCTGGACACTGCTCTCAGTTACACTTCTCCAGGAGCGCTGGACACTGCTCTCAGTTACACTTCTCCAGGAGTGATGGACACTGCTCTCAGTTACACTATTCCAGGAGCGCTGGACACTGCTCTCAGTTACACTTCTCCAGGAGCTGCTGGACACTGCTCTCAGTTACACTTCTCCAGGAGCGCTGGACACTGCTCTCAGTTACACTTCTCCAGGAGCGCTGGACACTGCTCTCAGTTACACTATTCCAGGAGCGCTGGACACTGCTCTCAGTTACACTTCTCCAGGAGCGCTGGACACTGCTCTCAGTTACACTTCTCCAGGAGCGCTGGACACTGCTCTCAGTTACACTTCTCCAGGAGCGCTGGACACTGCTCTCAGTTACACTTCTCCAGGAGCGCTGGACACTGCTCTCAGTTACACTATTCCAGGAGCGCTGGACACTGCTCTCAGTTACACTTCTCCAGGAGTGCTGGACACTGCTCTCAGTTACACTTCTCCAGGAGCGCTGGACACTGCTCTCAGTTACACTTCTCCAGGAGCGCTGGACACTGCTCTCAGTTACACTATTCCAGGAGTGCTGGACACTGCTCTCAGTTACACTTCTCCAGGAGTGCTGGACACTGCTCTCAGTTACACTTCTCCAGGAGCGCTGGACACTGCTCTCAGTTACACTTCTCCAGGAGTGCTGGACACTGCTCTCAGTTACACTTCTCCAGGAGCGCTGGACACTGCTCTCAGTTACACTATTCCAGGAGTGCTGGACACTGCTCTCAGTTACACTATTCCAGATGCGCTGGACAATGCTCTCAGTTACACTATTCCAGGAGCGCTGGACACTGCTCTCAGTTACACTTTCCAGGAGCGCTGGACACTGCTCTCAGTTACACTATTCCAGGAGCGCTGGACACTGCTCTCAGTTACACTTCTCCAGGAGCGCTGGACACTGCTCTCAGTTACACTTCTCCAGGAGCGCTGGCACTGCTCTCAGTTACACTATTCCAGGAGCGCTGGACACTGCTCTCAGTTACACTTCTCCAGGAGCGCTGGACCACTGCTCTCAGTTACACTTCTCCAGGAGCGCTGGACACTGCTCTCAGTTACACTTCTCCAGGAGTGCTGGACACTGCTCTCAGTTACACTATTCCAGGAGCGCTGGACACTGCTCTCAGTTACACTTCTCCAGGAGCGCTGGACACTGCTCTCAGTTACACTTCTCCAGGAGCGCTGGACACTGCTCTCAGTTACACTTCTCCAGGACTGCTGCACACTGCTCTCAGTTACACTTCTCCAGGAGCGCTGGACACTGCTCTCAGTTACACTTCTCCAGGAGCGCTGGGCACTGCTCTCAGTTACACTATTCCAGGAGCGCTGGGCACTGCTCTCAGTTACACTTCTCCAGGAGCGCTGGACACTGCTCTCAGTTACACTTCTCCAGGAGCGCTGGACTCTGCTCTCAGTTACACTTCTCCAGGAGCGCTGGACACTGCTCTCAGTTACACTATTCCAGGAGCGCTGGACACTGCTCTCAGTTACACTTCTCCAGGAGTGCTGGACACTGCTCTCAGTTACACTTCTCCAGGAGCGCTGGACACTGCTCTCAGTTACACTATTCCAGGAGCGCTGGGCACTGCTCTCAGTTACACTTCTCCAGGAGTGCTGGACACTGCTCTCAGTTACACTTCTCCAGGAGCGCTGGACACTGCTCTCAGTTACACTTCTCCAGGAGCGCTGGACACTGCTCTCAGTTACACTATTCCACGAGCGCTGGGCACTGCTCTCAGTTACACTATCCAGAGCGCTGGGCACTGCTCTCAGTTACACTTCTCCAGGAGTGCTGGACACTGCTCTCAGTTACACTATTCCAGGAGCGCTGGACACTGCTCTCAGTTACACTTCTCCAGGAGTGCTGGACACTGCTCTCAGTTACACTTCTGCAGGAGCGCTGGACACTGCTCTCAGTTGCACTTCTCCAGGAGCGCTGGGACACTGCTCTCAGTTACACTTCTCCAGGAGCGCTGGACACTGCTCTCAGTTACACTTCTCCAGGAGCGCTGGACACTGCTCTCAGTTACACTATCTCCAGGAGCGCTGGACACTGCTCTCAGTTACACTTCTCCAGGAGCGCTGGACACTGCTCTCAGTTACACTATTCCAGGAGCGCTGGACACTGCTCTCAGTTACACTTCTCCAGGAGCGCTGGGCACTGCTCTCAGTTACACTTCTCCAGGAGCGCTGGACACTGCTCTCAGTTACACTATTCCAGGAGCGCTGGACACTGCTCTCAGTTACACTTCTCCAGGAGTGCTGGACATGGCTCTCAGTTACACTTCTCCAGGTGCGCTGGGCCCTGCTCTCAGTTACACTATTCCAGGAGTGCTGGACACTGCTCTCAGTTACACTACTCCAGTTTTGCTGGACACTGCTCTCAGTTACACTATTCCAGGAGCGCTGGACACTGCTCTCAGTTACACTTCTCCAGGTGCGCTGGGCACTGCTCTCAGTTACACTTCTCCAGGAGTGCTGGACACTGCTCTCAGTTACACTATTCCAGGAGCGCTGGACACTGCTCTCAGTTACACTATTCCAGGAGCGCTGGACACTGCTCTCAGTTACACTTCTCCAGGACTGCTGGACACTGCTCTCAGTTACACTTCTCCAGGAGCGCTGGACACTGCTCTCAGTTACACTATTCCAGGAGCGCTGGACACTGCTCTCAGTTACACTTCTCCAGGACTGCTGGACACTGCTCTCAGTTACACTTCTCCAGGAGCGCTGGACACTGCTCTCAGTTACACTATTCCAGGAGCGCTGGGCACTGCTCTCAGTTACACTATTCCAGGAGTGCTGGACACTGCTCTCAGTTACACTTCTCCAGGAGCGCTGGACACTGCTCTCAGTTACACTTCTCCAGGAGCGCTGGACACTGCTCTCAGTTACACTTCTCCAGGAGCGCTGGACACTGCTCTCAGTTACACTATTCCAGGAGCGCTGGACACTGCTCTCAGTTACACTTCTCCAGGAGTGCTGGACACTGCTCTCAGTTACACTATTCCAGGAGCGCTGGACACTGCTCTCAGTTACACTTCTCCAGGAGCGCTGGACACTGCTCTCAGTTACACTTCTCCAGGAGCGCTGGACACTGCTCTCAGTTACACTATTCAAGGAGCGCTGGACACTGCTCTCAGTTACACTATTCCAGGAGCGCTGGACACTGCTCTCAGTTACACTTCTCCAGGAGCGCTGGACACTGCTCTCAGTTACACTTCTCCAGGAGCGCTGGACACTGCTCTCAGTTACACTATTCCAGGAGCGCTGGACACTGCTCTCAGTTACACTTCTCCAGGAGTGCTGGACACTGCTCTCAGTTACACTTCTCCAGGAGCGCTGGACACTGCTCTCAGTTACACTTCTCCAGGAGCGCTGGACACTGCTCTCAGTTACACTTCTCCAGGAGCGCTGGACACTGCTCTCAGATACACTTCTCCAGGAGCGCTGGACACTGCCCTCATTTACTCTTCTCCAGGGCTGCTGCACACTGCTCTCATTTACACTTCTCCAGGAGCGCTGGACACTGCTCTCAGTTACACTTCTCCAGGAGCGCTGGGCACTGCTCTCAGTTACACTATTCCAGGAGCGCTGGGCACTGCTCTCAGTTACACTTCTCCAGGAGCGCTGGACACTGCTCTCAGTTACACTTCTCCAGGAGTGCTGGACACTGCTCTCAGTTACACTATTCCAGGAGCGCTGGACACTGCTCTCAGTTACACTTCTCCAGGAGCGCTGGACACTGCTCTCAGTTACACTATTCCAGGAGCGCTGGACACTGCTCTCAGTTACACTATTCCAGGAGCGCTGGACACTGCTCTCAGTTACACTTCTCCAGGAGTGCTGGACACTGCTCTCAGTTACACTTCTCCAGGAGCGCTGGACACTGCTCTCAGTTACACTTCTCCAGGAGCGCTGGACACTGCTCTCAGTTACACTTCTCCAGGAGCGCTGGACACTGCTCTCAGTTACACTATTCCAGGAGCGCTGGACACTGCTCTCAGTTACACTTCTCCAGGAGTGCTGGACACTGCTCTCAGTTACACTTCTCCTGGAGCATTGGACACTGCTCTCAGTTACACTATTCCAGGAGTGATGTACACTGCTCTCAGTTTCACTTCTCCAGGAGCGCTGGACACTGCTCTCAGTTACACTTCTCCAGGAGCGCTGGACACTGCTCTCAGTTACACTTCTCCAGGAGCGCTGGACACTGCTCTCAGTTACACTTCTCCAGGAGCGCTGGACACTGCTCTCAGTTACACTTCTCCAGGAGTGCTGGACACTGCTCTCAGTTACACTTCTCCAGGAGCGCTGGACACTGCTCTCAGTTACACTTCTCCAGGAGCGCTGGACACTGCTCTCAGTTACACTATTCCAGGAGCGCTGGACACTGCTCTCAGTTACACTTCTCCAGGAGCGCTGGACACTGCTCTCAGTTACACTTCTCCAGGAGCGCTGGACACTGCTCTCAGTTACACTATTCCAGGAGTGCTGGACACTGCTCTCAGTTACACTTCTCCAGGAGTGCTGGACACTGCTCTCAGTTACACTTCTCCAGGAGCGCTGGACACTGCTCTCAGTTACACTATTCCAGGAGCGCTGGGCACTGCTCTCAGTTACACTATTCCAGGAGTGCTGGACACTGCTCTCAGTTACACTTCTCCAGGAGTGCTGGACACTGCTCTCAGTTACACTTCTCCAGGAGCGCTGGACACTGCTCTCAGTTACACTATTCCAGGAGCGCTGGACACTGCTCTCAGTTACACTATCTCCAGGAGCGCTGGACACTGCTCTCAGTTACACTTCTCCAGGAGCGCTGGACACTGCTCTCAGTTACACTTCTCCAGGAGCGCTGGACACTGCTCTCAGTTACACTATTCCAGGAGCGCTGGACACTGCTCTCAGTTACACTTCTCCAGGAGCGCTGGACACTGCTCTCAGTTACACTATCTCCAGGAGCGCTGGACACTGCTCTCAGTTACACTTCTCCAGGAGCGCTGGACACTGCTCTCAGTTACACTTCACCAGGAGCGCTGGACACTGCTCTCGCTTAACACTACTCCAGGAGCGCTGGACACTGCTCTCAGTTACACTCTTCAAGGAGCGCTGGACACTGCTCTCAGTTACACTTCTCCAGGAGCGCTGGACACTGCTCTCAGTTACACTATTCCAGGAGCGCTGGACACTGCTCTCAGTTACACTTCTCCAGGAGTGCTGGACACTGCTCTCAGTTACACTATTCCAGGAGCGCTGGACACTGCTCTCAGTTACACTTCTCCAGGAGCGCTGGACACTGCTCTCAGTTACACTTCTCCAGGAGCGCTGGACACTGCTCTCAGTTACACTATTCCAGGAGCGCTGGACACTGCTCTCAGTTACACTATCTCCAGGAGCGCTGGACACTGCTCTCAGTTACACTTCTCCAGGAGCGCTGGACACTGCTCTCAGTTACACTATTCCAGGAGCGCTGGACACTGCTCTCAGTTACACTTCTCCAGGAGCGCTGGACACTGCTCTCAGTTACACTTCTCCAGGAGCGCTGGACACTGCTCTCAGTTACACTATCTCCAGGAGCGCTGGACACTGCTCTCAGTTACACTTCTCCAGGAGCGCTGGACACTGCTCTCAGTTACACTTCTCCAGGAGCGCTGGACACTGCTCTCAGTTACACTATTCCAGGAGCGCTGGACACTGCTCTCAGTTACACTTCTCCAGGAGCGCTGGACACTGCTCTCAGTTACACTTCTCCAGGAGCGCTGGACACTGCTCTCAGTTACACTTCTCCAGGAGCGCTGGACACTGCTCTCAGTTACACTATTCCAGGAGTGCTGGACACTGCTCTCAGTTACACTTCTCCAGGAGCGCTGGACACTGCTCTCAGTTACACTTCTCCAGGAGCGCTGGACACTGCTCTCAGTTACACTTCTCCAGGAGCGCTGGACACTGCTCTCAGTTACACTATTCCAGGAGCGCTGGACACTGCTCTCAGTTACACTATTCCAGGAGTGCTGGACACTGCTCTCAGTTACACTTCTCCAGGAGTGCTGGACACTGCTCTCAGTTACACTATTCCAGGAGTGCTGGACACTGCTCTCAGTTACACTTCTCCAGGAGCGCTGGACACTGCTCTCAGTTACACTTCTCCAGGAGCGCTGGACACTGCTCTCAGTTACACTTCTCCAGGAACGCGGGGCACTGCTCTCAGTTACATTTTTACGGAGCGCTGGACACTGCTCTCAGTTACACTTCTCCAGGAGCGCTGGACACTGCTCTCAGTTACACTTCTCCAGGAGCGCTGGACACTGCTCTCAGTTACACTTCTCCAGGAGCGCTGGACACTGCTCTCAGTTACACTTCTCCAGGAGCGCTGGACACTGCTCTCAGTTACACTTCTCCAGGAGCGCTGGACACTGCTCTAAGTTACACTTCTCCAGGACTGCTGCACACTGCTCTCATTTACACTTCTCCAGGAGCGCTGGACACTGCTCTCAGTTACACTATTCCAGGAGCGCTGGACACAGCTCTCAGTTACACTATTCCAGGAGCGCTGGACACTGCTCTAAGTTACACTTCTCCAGGAGAGCTGGACTCTGCTCTCAGTTACTTTTCTGAAGGAGTGCTGGACACTGCTCTCACTTACACTTCTCCAGGAGCGCTGGACACTGCTCTCAGTTACACTATTCCAGGAGCTGCTGGACACTGCTCTCAGTTACACTTCTCCAGGAGTGCTGGACACTGCTCTCACTTACACTTCTCCAGGAGCGCTGGACACTGCTCTCAGTTACACTATTCCAGGAGCGCTGGACACTGCTCTCAGTTACACTATTCAAGGAGCGCTGGACACTGCTCTCAGTTACACTATACCAGAAGCGCTGGACACTGCTCTCAGTTACACTTCTCCAGGAGCGCTGGGCACTGCTCTCAGTTACACTATTCCAGGAGCGCTGGACACTGCTCTCAGTTACACTTCTCCAGGAGCGCTGGACACTGCTCTCAGTTACACTTCTCCAGGAGCGCTGGACACTGCTCTCAGTTACACTTCTCCAGGAGCGCTGGACACTGCTCTCAGTTACACTATTCCAGGAGCGCTGGACACTGCTCTCAGTTACACTTCTCCAGGAGCGCTGGACACTGCTCTCAGTTACACTTCTCCAGGAGCGCTGGACACTGCTCTCAGTTACACTTCTCCAGGAGCGCTGGACACTGCTCTCAGTTACACTATTCCAGGAGCGCTGGACACTGCTCTCAGTTACACTTCTCCAGGAGCGCTGGACACTGCTCTCAGTTACACTATTCCAGGAGCGCTGGACACTGCTCTCAGTTACACTTCTCCAGGAGTGCTGGACACTGCTCTCAGTTACACTATTCCAGGAGCGCTGGACACTGCTCTCAGTTACACTATTCCAGGAGCGCTGGACACTGCTCTCAGTTACACTATTCCAGGAGCGCTGGGCACTGCTCTCAGTTACACTTCTCCAGGAGTGCTGGACACTGCTCTCAGTTACACTTCTCCAGGAGCGCTGGACACTGCTCTCAGTTACACTTCTCCAGGAGCGCTGGACACTGCTCTCAGTTACACTATTCCAGGAGCGCTGGACACTGCTCTCAGTTACACTATTCCAGGAGCGCTGGACACTGCTCTCAGTTACACTTCTCCAGGAGCGCTGGACACTGCTCTCAGTTACACTTCTCCAGGAGCGCTGGACACTGCTCTCAGTTACACTTCTCCAGGAGTGCTGGACACTGCTCTCAGTTACACTTCTCCAGGAGCGCTGGACACTGCTCTCAGTTACACTATTCCAGGAGCGCTGGACACTGCTCTCAGTTACACTTCTCCAGGAGCGCCGGACACTGCTCTCAGATACAATTCTCCAGGAGCGCTGGACACTGCTCTCATTTACACTTCTCCAGGAGTGCTGGACACTGCTCTCATTTACACTTCTCCAGGAGTGCTGGACACTGCTCTCAGTTACACTTCTCCAGGAGCGCTGGACACTGCTCTCAGTTACACTATTCCAGGAGCGCTGGACACTGCTCTCAGTTACACTTCTCCAGGAGCGCTGGACACTGCTCTCAGTTACACTATTCCAGGAGTGCTGGACACTGCTCTCAGTTACACTTCTCCAGGAGCGCTGGACACTGCTCTCAGTTACACTTCTCCAGGAGTGCTGGACACTGCTCTCAGTTACACTTCTCCAGGAGTGCTGGACACTGCTCTCAGTTACACTATTCCAGGAGCGCTGGACACTGCTCTCAGTTACACTATTCCAGGAGTGCTGGACACTGCTCTCAGTTACACTTCTCCAGGAGCGCTGGACACTGCTCTCAGTTACACTATTCCAGGAGCGCTGGACACTGCTCTCAGTTACACTTCTCCAGGAGCGCTGGACACTGCTCTCAGTTACACTATTCCAGGAGTGCTGGACACTGCTCTCAGTTACACTTCTCCAGGAGCGCTGGACACTGCTCTCAGTTACACTTCTCCAGGAGCGCTGGACACTGCTCTCAGTTACACTTCTCCAGGAGCGCTGGACACTGCTCTCAGTTACACTTCTCCAGGAGCGCTGGACACTGCTCTCAGTTACACTATTCCAGGAGCGCTGGACACTGCTCTCAGTTACACTTCTCCAGGAGTGCTGGACACTGCTCTCAGTTACACTATTCCAGGAGAGCTGGACACTGCTCTCAGTTACACTTCTCCAGGAGCGCTGGACACTGCTCTCAGTTACACTTCTCCAGGAGTGCTGGACACTGCTCTCAGTTACACTTCTCCAGGAGCGCTGGACACTGCTCTCAGTTACACTACTCCAGGAGCGCTGGACACTGCTCTCAGTTACACTATTCCAGGAGCGCTGGACACTGCTCTCAGTTACACTTCTCCAGGAGCGCTGGACACTGCTCTCAGTTACACTTCTCCAGGAGCGCTGGACACTGCTCTCAGTTACACTTCTCCAGGAGCGCTGGACACTGCTCTCAGTTACACTATTCAAGGAGCGCTGGACACTGCTCTCAGTTACACTATTCCAGGAGCGCTGGACACTGCTCTCAGTTACACTTCTCCAGGAGCGCTGGACACTGCTCTCAGTTACACTATTCCAGGAGCGCTGGACACTGCTCTCAGTTACACTGTTCCAGGAGCGCTGGACACTGCTCTCAGTTACACTATTCCAGGAGCGCTGGACACTGCTCTCAGTTACACTATTCCAGGAGTGCTGGACACTGCTCTCAGTTACACTATTCCAGGAGCGCTGGACACTGCTCTCAGTTACACTTCTCCAGGAGCGCTGGACACTGCTCTCAGTTACACTTCTCCAGGAGCGCTGGACACTGCTCTCAGTTACACTATTCCAGGAGCGCTGGACACTGCTCTCAGTTACACTATTCCAGGAGCGCTGGACACTGCTCTCAGTTACACTTCTCCAGGAGCGCTGGACACTGCTCTCAGTTACACTTCTCCAGGAGCGCTGGACACTGCTCTCAGTTACACTATTCCAGGAGCGCTGGACACTGCTCTCAGTTACACTATTCCAGGAGCGCTGGACACTGCTCTCAGTTACACTTCTCCAGGAGCGCTGGACACTGCTCTCAGTTACACTTCTCCAGGAGCGCTGGACACTGCTCTCAGTTACACTATTCCAGGAGCGCTGGACACTGCTCTCAGTTACACTTTCCAGGAGCGCTGGACACTGCTCTCAGTTACACTATTCCAGGAGCGCTGGACACTGCTCTCAGTTACACTTCTCCAGGAGCGCTGGACACTGCTCTCAGTTACACTTCTCCAGGAGCGCTGGACACTGCTCTCAGTTACACTTCTCCAGGAGCGCTGGACACTGCTCTCAGTTACACTTCTCCAGGAGCGCTGGACACTGCTCTCAGTTACACTATTCCAGGAGCGCTGGACACTGCTCTCAGTTACACTTCTCCAGGAGTGCTGGACACTGCTCTCAGTTACACTATTCCAGGAGCGCTGGACACTGCTCTCAGTTACACTTCTCCAGGAGCGCTGGACACTGCTCTCATTTACACTATTCCAGGAGCGCTGGACACTGCTCTCAGTTACACTTCTCCAGGAGCGCTGGACACTGCTCTCAGTTACACTATTCCAGGAGCGCTGGACACTGCTCTCAGTTACACTTCTCCAGGAGCGCTGGACACTGCTCTCAGTTACACTTCTCCAGGAGCGCTGGACACTGCTCTCAGTTACACTATTCCAGGAGCGCTGGACACTGCTCTCAGTTACACTATTCCAGGAGCGCTGGACACTGCTCTCAGTTACACTTCTCCAGGAGCGCTGGACACTGCTCTCAGTTACACTTCTCCAGGAGCGCTGGACACTGCTCTCAGTTACACTTCTCCAGGAGCGCTGGACACTGCTCTCAGTTACACTTTCCAGGAGCGCTGGACACTGCTCTCAGTTACACTTCTCCAGGAGCGCTGGACACTGCTCTCAGTTACACTTCTCCAGGAGCGCTGGACACTGCTCTCAGTTACACTATTCCAGGAGCGCTGGACACTGCTCTCAGTTACACCTCTCCTGGTGCGCTGGTCACTGCTCTCAGTTACACTATTCCAGGAGCGCTGGACACTGCTCTCAGTTACACTTCTCCAGGAGCGCTGGACACTGCTCTCAGTTACACTTCTCCAGGAGTGCTGGACACTGCTCTCAGTTACACTACTCCAGGAGTGCTGGACACTGCTCTCAGTTACACTTCTCCAGGAGCGCTGGACACTGCTCTCAGTTACACTATTCCAGGAGCGCTGGACACTGCTCTCAGTTACACTTCTCCAGGAGCGCTGGACACTGCTCTCAGTTACACTATTCCAGGAGCGCTGGACACTGCTCTCAGTTACACTTCTCCAGGAGCGCTGGACACTGCTCTCAGTTACACTATTCCAGGAGCGCTGGACACTGCTCTCAGTTACACTTCTCCAGGATCGCTGGAAACTGCTCTCAGTTACACTATTCCAGGAGCGCTGGGCACTGCTCTCAGTTACACTATTCCAGGAGTGCTGGACACTGCTCTCAGTTACACTTCTGAAGGAGTGCTGGACACTGCTCTCAGTTACACTTCTCCAGGAGCGCTGGACACTGCTCTCAGTTACACTATTCCAGGGGTGCTGGACACTGCTCTCAGTTACACTATTCCAGGAGCGCTGGACACTGCTCTCAGTTACACTATTCCAGGAGCGCTGGACACTGCTCTCAGTTACACTTCTCCAGGAGTGCTGGACACTGCTCTCAGTTACACTATTCCAGGAGCGCTGGACACTGCTCTCAGTTACACTTCTCCAGGAGTGCTGGACACTGCTCTCAGTTACACTACTCCAGGAGTGCTGGACACTGCTCTCAGTTACACTTCTCCAGGAGTGCTGGACACTGCTCTCAGTTACACTTCTCCAGGAGCGCTGGACACTGCTCTCAGTTACACTATTCCAGGAGCGCTGGACACTGCTCTCAGTTACACTTCTCCAGGAGTGCTGGACACTGCTCTCAGTTACACTTCTGCAGGAGCGCTGGACACTGCTCTCAGTTACACTTCTCCAGGAGCGCTGGACAGTTGTCTCAGTTACACTTCTCCAGGAGCGCTGGACACTGCTCTCAGTTGCACTATTCCAGGAGTGCTGGACACTGCTCTCAGTTACACTTCTCCAGGAGCGCTGGACACTGCTCTCAGTTACACTTCTCCAGGAGCGCTGGACACTGCTCTCATTTACACTTCTCCAGGAGTTCTGGTCACTTCTCTCAGTTACACTATTCCAGGCGCGCTGGACACTGCTCTCAGTTACACTATTCCAGGAGCGCTGGACACTGCTCTCAGTTACACTTCTCCAGGACTGCTGGACACTGCTCTCAGTTACACTTCTCCAGGAGTGCTGGACACTGCTCTCAGTTACACTATTCCAGGAGCGCTGGACACTGCTCTCAGTTACACTATTCCAGGAGCGCTGGACACTGCTCTCAGTTACACTTCTCCAGGAGCGCTGGACACTGCTCTCAGTTACACTTCTCCAGGAGTGCTGGACACTGCTCTCAGTTACACTTCTCCAGGAGCGCTGGACACTGCTCTCAATTACACTATTCCAGGAACGCTGGACACTGCTCTCAGTTACACTTCTCCAAGAGTTCTGGACACTGCTCTCAGTTACACTACTCCAGGAGCGCTGGGACACTGCTCTCAGTTACACTTCTCCAGGAGCGCTGGACACTGCTCTCAGTTACACTTCTCCAGGAGCGCTGGACACTGCTCTCAGTTACACTATTCAAGGAGCGCTGGACACTGCTCTCAGTTACACTTCTCCAGGAGCGCTGGACACTGCTCTCAGTTACACTTCTCCAGGAGCGCTGGACACTGCTCTCAGTTACACTATCCAGGAGTGCTGGACACTGCTCTCAGTTACACTTCTCCAGGAGCGCTGGACACTGCTCTCAGTTACACTTCTCCAGGAGCTGCTGGACACTGCTCTCAGTTACACTTCTCCAGGAGCGCTGGACACTGCTCTCAGTTACACTTCTCCAGGAGCGCTGGACACTGCTCTCAGTTACACTATTCCAGGAGCGCTGGACACTGCTCTCAGTTACACTATTCCAGGAGCGCTGGACACTGCTCTCAGTTACACTTCTCCA
The DNA here is from genome assembly GCF_017639515.1 of Carcharodon carcharias. NCBI lineage: Eukaryota > Metazoa > Chordata > Chondrichthyes > Lamniformes > Lamnidae > Carcharodon > Carcharodon carcharias. Next base: position 978,777 of record NW_024470712.1, on the reverse strand, counting down.
GGAGCGCTGGACACTGCTCTCAGTTACACTTCTCCAGGAGCGCTGGACACTGCTCTCAGTTACACTATTCCAGGAGCGCTGGACACTGCTCTCAGTTACACTATTCCAGGAGCGCTGGACACTGCTCTCAGTTACACTTCTCCAGGAGCGCTGGACACTGCTCTCAGTTACACTTCTCCAGGAGCTGCTGGACACTGCTCTCAGTTACACTTCTCCAGGAGCGCTGGACACTGCTCTCAGTTACACTATTCCAGGAGCGCTGGACACTGCTCTCAGTTACACTATTCCAGGAGCGCTGGACACTGCTCTCAGTTACACTTCTCCAGGAGTGCTGGACACTGCTCTCAGTTACACTTCTCCAGGAGCGCTGGACACTGCTCTCAGTTACACTTCTCCAGGAGCGCTGGACACTGCTCTCAGTTACACTTCTCCAGGAGCGCTGGACACTGCTCTCAGTTACACTATTCCAGGAGCGCTGGACACTGCTCTCAGTTACACTATTCCAGGAGCGCTGGACACTGCTCTCAGTTACACTTCTCCAGGAGCGCTGGGCACTGCTCTCAGTTACACTATTCCAGGAGCGCTGGACACTGCTCTCAGTTACACTATTCCAGGAGCGCTGGACACTGCTCTCAGTTACACTATTCCAGGAGCGCTGGACACTGCTCTCAGTTACACTTCTCCAGGAGCGCTGGACACTGCTCTCAGTTACACTTCTCCAGGAGCGCTGGACACTGCTCTCAGTTACACTTCTCCAGGAGCGCTGGACACTGCTCTCAGTTACACTATTCCAGGAGCGCTGGACACTGCTCTCAGTTACACTTCTCCAGGAGCGCTGGACACTGCTCTCAGTTACACTTCTCCAGGAGCGCTGGACACTGCTCTCAGTTACACTTCTCCAGGAGCGCTGGACACTGCTCTCAGTTACACTATTCCAGGAGCGCTGGACACTGCTCTCAGTTACACTACTCCAGGAGCGCTGGACACTGCTCTCAGTTACACTTCTCCAGGAGTGCTGGACACTGCTCTCAGTTACACTTCTCCAGGAGCGCTGGACACTGCTCTCAGTTACACTTCTCCAGGAGCGCTGGACACTGCTCTCAGTTACACTATTCCAGGAGCGCTGGACACTGCTCTCAGTTACACT